>NC_056526.1:112109402-112128791 GCF_019175285.1 Sceloporus undulatus
GCTCTAACAGGATACTAGCACTCTTCCACAGGAGGCTAGGCTGGCCTATCTCTGTTCTCCTTTCACTGAGAGTCAAAGACTTTTAAAAGCATTTAAATCAGGCTTTTAATAAGTAATTGTTTGCAGGAAGCCTCCTTATGGAGGTTTGTGGGTTTTAATCTTTGCATGTTTTTGAATGAGTTTATGTTGTATAATTTATTATTTTAATATGGCAATATTTTCATTGTAATTTAAAGTAATTGTTATTTTTTTAAATCTAATTTTATTTAATTGTGGGCAACGCTGGAAGGAAAGTGACATATAAATGATATGGAATAAATAAATACACGATTTAAACAATTTTCCCTTCTGTCAGTTGGTTGGTCAAACAGGTGCACCAATGATATGTATTTGGGCTAGTGTATGTGATAAAATCCATTAAATGATTAGAGACTATGCATAGAATATATACATGGAAGAGCCATGTTAATCTTTGACCCATATTACATATATATTTGGGAGCATTGTTTACTTGGCATGTACTTCCTTATTTTTGGATGTCTATATAGCAAAGATAAAAAGGGTCAAAACACATTTGTAAAAGCAAAACAAAGCCAAGTCTCTACCTCATCAGACCAAAGAAGAAATAAAACAACAAATAAAAACACTCAGTGAGTGAAACAAAGCTAAAATGCATTACTTTGAACTTTGCTAGGATACTTGCACTTTAGAGCAAAACACACTGGGAATGATTTTTCAATGGTAGTTGAAAGTAAAAAAGAGAAAGAAAGATGAAAATGGTGTAGGGTCTGAGATCAAAGTATTTCTGCGTGCGATCATAATGCATTACCTCAAAGTGGCCACAGCAATCCCATTCAGTTTCATTACTATTGTTCAGATGAAATTCAGTCTGCATTTGAAAAGAAACTTTACAAAGTCCATTGAAAGATTTTTATCATGAGATAAAAATTCTCAGCCAGCAGGGCAGTTGTACTAGTTTGTCCTATAGATCCCCAAATTCTGTGATGTGCGCAAACCAGAATTACTCCCTTGAGCTTTAGTTGAAGGAGGTTATATATTTAGGTTTAACTCTGACTAGTGCTGGGCAAGGAAGCCTGTCCCATCTCTCCAACCCCATTCATGAGCTGGAAAAAAATAGGGCCTTTTGGTGACCTTTTCCATGATCTGGAAAAATATTTTAATTTTTTTCAGGAGGGTGATTTACTTGATATGTTAGGAAAGGGGTACTATTATTCTTAAACCTCTCCTTTCCTTCCAAAAATTCTACTAGCTGCTTGAAGTGCCTGACTGAAAATGTCTAAGAAAAACATTTTTTAAAGGGAAAATGAAGATTTAATCCCAGCACTGCTGCAAAGATTAAGTGCTAAATTCTGAAGTGCCCTCTCCGTCACCACCTTGGAAAAGAGAGCAGTGCTTCCCAAGTTTGCTGCCCATGAACAGGATTATCACCTTCTGGTCCTGTTTTACTTACACACGGAGACCTCCACCCTGTTTACCCAATCTGCTGTATTCCACAGGAGGGGGAAAACCCACAGTGACAGGATTATTTGTACAGTTTACTGGGAAATGGCATCTGTCACCTAATGGAGTAGAAAACGGTAGATGAAAATCTTCCATTATACAGTCAAATAAATAATCATTTCATGATTGAAACTTTTTCTGCCCACATTTTGTTTTTGGAAGCATAGATAATGGACTGGATATTTGCTTCCTTATTTCAAGACTAAACTTTTCAATGCTGACTATATTGTTGAACCATTAGCACACTATCACCCACATGGATATATTGACTTTCTGCCATTTATACATGACATGAAACTACTTTCCTGTACAGAGATGACACATCCCTCTGAAGATTATAAAAGTTTTATCATCTGAGAAAGAATATATATTTTATCAATTTCCTTTTACTTATTTTCCCCTGCCACTTTATAACAAGTCTCTTGAGAAGGAGTTGATCTTACTACTAATAACAAATCCTTTCTCTTGGAACTCTTTACTACCCTATAACAAAAGGTCTGAAGCTTGGCTCCCATTAAAGTTACTTAAGTTCTATAGTTTTTGCTAATGTTTAGGTATTGTGGCACTCCCTCTCTTTTCTGAAGCTAACAATTTTCATTTTTGAGAGCAAATATCATAAATGAAACTTTTAAAATTTCATATGAACCGAGCCCCACAAAAAAATCCCAAAATGAAACAGTAACATGGAACATGACTTCAGCAATTCTCTCAAACAATAATGTAAGGTTGCCAATGATGGGAAAAACACATATGAACAGATGAGATGCTGTACCACTTACAGACCAGGAAAAAAAATAGACATTTTAAAGACCCCCCCCACACACACACAATTTATATTTATATGTAAAGCAAAGTATCAAAGCATCTGACTTTCAAAGCATTATACGCACCAGCCAAGATTTCACTAGATGAAAGGCAGTTCCAAAATCTGAAGTATGGTAACAATAATATTGGTCTACTCTATACAATACACTACAGAAACATTGTACGGAATGATGAAATATTGGCTAGAATCCTTTTGAAGTCTTATACTTTTTTGCCCAAAACATGGCACCTACATTCAGTCCAAGGCTACCAAAATAGACCTATACAAGTGGTACTAATGTGTATACAGAGGTACACTCCTTGCCCACATGTGTCTATCTGTCTCTGCTGAAGTTGGCTCCTTCAGATGAGTGTTTTGTTGTTTTGTTGTCTGTGCAATTATTTGCACATCCTGTTGATTAATATTGCCATTGAACTTGAGGATCATGTGGCACAATCAGTGTGTAACTCTGCATTTGGACTGTAGTGTTTAGTGCAGTATTTATCATTTATATTCATTATGTTTCTTTAATTTTTTCCCAACCGTTATCCCTAGGGAGGCTTACATCTAATGAAAAGCAAGGTACAGCTAAAACAAAACAAAAGAAAAGCCTGTTACTACCAAGAACAATTTAAAAATTCTATTTTTTTTAAAAAAAAAAGAGTTAAAAGAGTTAAAAACTTATTTAAAGCATAATAAAAAAGATAAAAGCACAGCCAGTTAAAAACTCATTCTGCAACATGAATTATGAACCAAAGGCCTCCTGGAATTCTGCCTGCTGGTAGAAAGAAAGGAGAGAGGGGCCAACTGAGCCTCCTGTGGGAAAGCTTTCTACAACATGGAAGTAGCCACCAAAAAGGTTCTCTCCCATGTCCTCATCAAATTTGATAATATGAGATATTAGCTTGCTTGCACACGACTACATTTGTTTTAGAGGCATCTGCTCTCTTATTGAAGAACAGTGCAATTTGGATCATATAGGATGATCAAGAATGAGTGTATACTAACAGGAGGTACAGTCAATTCTCAGCATGGAAAGTATCACATTGTCCCTGCCTGCCATACATCTGTGAAAGATGGGGTGTGTGTGTGCCACAGACAAGGATTATTGCGTCTGTCTGTCTATCTGTCTATCTATCTATCTATCTATCTATCTATCTATCTATCTATCTATCATCTATCTATCTATCTATCTATTTTATATCCTGCCTTTCTCCCAAGGTTGTTCCCTTACATAGGGAATCAAAGCCTGATTTTTAAAAGCAGAGCATTTAGTGCTTCCTGTGTGGAGTGAAAGGTGCATCCGTTTCATTTTCTATCACATTTAATATTTCCTTTCCCCAAAATTGCAAGTTTATTTTGTCCTGTTTAAAATATATTTGAAATTTTAGTAAATTCTTACCCAAAAGTGAAATGAATACAATTCTCAACTATCCCATAGTTGCTGCCTGTCAGAACAAACAGAAGTGGACTAGGTGATCTATGGCTGCATCTGCACTGCAAAAATAGTGCAGTTTGACACTGCTTTAACTGTCCTACCTCAGTGCTATGGAATCCTGGGATTTATAATTTGCTGGGACACCAGACTCCCTGAGACAGAAGATTAAATATCTCACAAATCTACAAATCTGAAAATTCCATAGCATTGAGCCATTCCAGTTAAAGCAGTGTCAGACTATATTATTTTGGCAGTGTAGATGCAACTTAAGATGTTCAGTGGGATGCTATGGCAAACTGGTGATAGACTGTGCTACTCATTATTAATTAAATATTCATATTTTCATGAACCTGATGATCTCTATAGTTCAATGAACAGAACACATATCTTGCATCCTTTAGTTTATAACATCATTCCCACCCTTTTATGAAGTGATAGTGTTGGCAAAGGGCTCTGGATTTCAAAATTACTAATAAATTATAAGATTCCCCCTTCCTGTTTCTGCATTATTATTTTACAATGCTGCTGTAGTACCGTGCTTAATGAGAAGGCAAGTATAAAACATGTTTCTATTAAAATATGATCAAAAACGGATCACGTAGCTGTACCAGAGACAGAGATGATTCACTAAAAACTATCACAGATTTCATATCCTTCTGTCTTTGATGTGCAACATAACTTATGTACAAGAATGTTCTTTTCCCAAAAATGAGAGCACTCCTGAAAAAAGTGATGTGTTAAGTGGAAGAAAAGTTAATATTTAAGCCTAAAAAGTTTTTTTAAATGACCTTTTTACTAATTACTGTACTTTTCCATAAAATGGGAGATATTTATTAATAAATTATTCTATGTGTTTTAAAAACTTATCATTAAGGGAAAATGCTAATTATGTTTTAACATTTTCTCAGCATTTGTTGAATCTGGATTGAGTTTAGCAGGCTCAAAGTAAGGGGAGAACCATACTTTACAATGGAGGTACCTTCAGATGTAGCTGAGTTTTAATTTCCATCATCCCTGACTGTTGCCTGTCTGAAAGCTGATAGTAAGTGCCATCCAGTAACATCTGGATAGTCCAGTCCTTTGTTACACAGACACACAGCTCACTGTCAAGTTCAAGCTTCATCTTCACTAGGTCTATTTCAACTTCTCCCTATCTCACCATCATTATAATGTTGGATTGTGTGCCTTTTGCCATCAGCATCCAAAGAAACTGAGAGGTGGGAAAATGTGCATTGTTCTATTGATGAGAAGATGGGGAAGCTGAAGATGACATTGTAGAGCTGAACGTGGGGCTGCATTTTTCAGCAGTGCCTCTATGTTCTTTCTACATTTCTAATCACCTCTTCAGTCTATCTATATGTCCTGATTTTAAAACCAAATCTTGCTTGTCCAGATGGTTTTAGCTATTATAATAATCATACTAGTCTCTGAACAACTACTTCTAGAGAATCCAGCAAAGAATAGTTCTTTGTTTAATTTCTAGGACATTTTCAAGTACAGTTGCTATAGTGCATAACACAATTAGAAACAAGATAGTTCATGTAATAATCAAAAGTGCCAATTAAGATATTAAACAACAGCAACAATACAAGCAGGAATTAGAATTTCTGCACATTTTGCCCTAATGGGAGCAAATTATGTTTTTCTTATCTTTCTTAAAAAAAAAATCATTTATAATTACAACAATAATAACTGCACTGAAAGGACAATGAAATGAATAGCAGGATAAACCTGAGGAAGGACAAAACATGGACATCAATAGTGGGATTGAAAAATGGCGAATGCCAGAGAAAATGCTACATTTGGCAAGGTTTGAAAACCTGCCATTCTACAAGTCAATATGAATTTTCGGGTGCTGGAGAGTTTTTATATTTATGTTTGCATATTCAATAAATCATGATGTTTCTGAGAGGCTCTTCATTTGTAACAGCTGAATGGCAAGTCCTGCAGTTAGGAATGATCTGGGTCCAATATAGTTCTAATTCTAAATAATTGTGAGTATAACAATAATTTATGACTGGGGGTGTGTGCCTCAGAACTATAATCATAACCATTTTTTAAAGTAACATTACACACTCTGCATCTAAACAGCCCTGCCCTGTTGATGGAATGAGGCTTCCTTGGACATTGTGAGCAATCTTCCTGGAGTTCTCATCTCTGCTAGAACTGAGTGATGGTACATGAATCTGGGTTTCTGTTTGCCATTCCTCACATTCCCATTCCTCAATCAGTCTAAGTCCTGATATGGTCTGCTTATTGAGAAACACAAAATACCTCTCTACATAGAGAAGTGGTGGTATAATTCTTTGGTCTTTGGCCTTGTTTTCTTCTTATAAACATGAGTGCACATAGCATTCAGTTGCAGCAGCCCAGGCTCTGATACATTCTTCTATTTCTTACTAGAGAGCTAAAGCGAAAGAAATGTAATAGTCAAGCCAAAGCAAAATTAGCTTTATGAATGCATAGAATGTTAAAAAAAAAAAAGGGGGGGGGAGAAAAAAGTTGGTGTTGTTGCTGTTGGCATTATTACTGTTATGACAGATCCTCTGAATAATGATAAAGGGAAATGATAACTCTCTTTAGCAACTAGGACTTAACCCCTTAGGCAGACACATCAACACGTGTATGAAAACATGTAAGAGTGTTAGTATATTAATATGCTATGGTGTACATAATTTGCATATCTGCATAAGATTTAAATATTCCAATGGACTGCCAACTAAATTGCAAAATCAGCACCTGTTCACGCGCCAAGGGGTAAAGGAAGAGCACTTTCTGGAGGGGACCATACCCTGTTTATTACTTAATTTAAACTCTGCCAAAAACGGAGCATCTGCTTCTACAAAGGCTGTTGACAGTTGAAGCACTTACCCCCATTGTGTTTTAACTCTGCTGGGGCCTTGGCATCTGCTCACACATAGAGGTGTTGACAGTTTGAGCTTTAGTGCTCTCCCATTGTTTTGAAACTCTGCCAAACCCTGTCGGCAGAACTGTAGGCAGCTTAAATTATAGACGACGTGGAGTTTTACAAATATTCAAAGCTGATATAGACATAAGGTATTAACTGTCCCTTCTCCCTTCCTTTCCCTACTAAAGTGGCCCTGATGATCTCTGGAGCAGGGTTGAGAAACAGGTTCAGTTCATCTTTACTGTGGTCATCGACCAACACAAGGGAAACAGGTGACCCTCCAGATGTTCCTGACCTTCAACTCCCAGGACCTCTAGCCAGCACAGTGATGAGGAATGTAATCTAACAACATCTGGATGGTTCCCGCTTCTCATCTAGAAATATATTAGGAATTTCTTGATGAGGTGGTCAGTAATGGCAGATTCTTTTTGAGTCACTTTGTCCATGACTAACAGTGAACAACCACAAGAGAGCCTTGTTCAAGCCCTTAAGCCAAAAAATCAGTTCACACTCAGATTGGTCAGGATGCACTAATTCTAAAATATTCCCTAGAACCCTAAACAACATACATGGGGTTCTACAGTAGGCAGGCTGTCTCATCTCTGCTGCTAAAATTCATTTGTTATATCTCTTCCCAGCATGGAGGGGGCCAAGTTGTACCAACCTGCTGCATAGGTGTTAAAGAACAGAAACACCAACAACAGGTATTCAGGCTTTAAAGAGCAAAGCACTGACTGCGTCAGAGGTAAAACCAGCACTACCAAGGAGGTGGAGTTTGAAGGAGAATTGTTAAGAGGGAAGGATTAACTCCTCAACTAGTCATAGTGTCTGTGGAATGATCATGATGATGATGATGATGACAACTGATGATGGATGGCATCAAACCAGAATACACAGCTTAATTTCCACGCAAAGAGCCTGGCACAAACATGGAAACAGCTGAAACAAGAATTTAGTCACTTTATAAAGCCTACGATGGCTTATAAGAAAGAGAAAATTATGGCAAAGCTGTTTTATTACCTATTGGGGGATAGGGGCTGACAATGAGCAGCATAGATTCGTGGGGAGCCTGAAATATTGGAACAGTTATTGGAAATGTTTGATAGCTATTGTGACTCCAAGAGGCTTATCACAGCAGGCCAGTAAAGTTCAATAGTGCCAGGATAATAACACCTTTGGTTGGCACCTCCTGCATGACATTGTTGTACTTCCATGGTTGTTGCATAGGGGACCGTTTCATTTTTCATTTTATTTTTTATGGACACAAAAAATATGTTAAGGACCACATTTCCTGCTAGGCCTTTTAAAAAACAAGACTGTTTGTGATTTATATTTCAAGGGGAGGGGATTTGTATGTGAATGCAAAACTAGAAAAGGGGTGGTACTTTTTAGCATGAAAGAAGGCTGCAATGTTAGGAAGATTGCAAATGTGTGCTAGGGCAGAGAGCAGCCCAGCTTGCATTGCACCTTTGAAAATAGTGCTATTTGCTTGTAGAGGAGCCCAATGCAATAAGAAAGAAAATACACAATAAAGATATAACTTTTCTTATTTTTTTTAAAAATCATGTATAGGAATGTCTGTGATACACAGGATTGTGCTTTCAGAGAGAGATAATTAAGAGGAACAGATCTCACGCTGGAAAATTGTTATCAAATTGCAAGATCAGTAGTACATTTGTGTACACGTGTGTAAAAGAATCATATCAGCTACATGAACAGAATAGGTATACTCAGGTCCAAAACCTACTGCAGAAATAATCCAGTTTGAGATGCTTTAACTGCCCTGGCTCAATGCTAAAGAATTCTGGGAACTGTATATTTGGGAGACATTTAGCCTTCTCAGTCAGATAGCTCTGATGCCACAATAAACTACAATTCCCATGATTCCCTAACACTGAGTGAGGGCAATTAAAGCAGTCTCAAATTGGATTATTTCTTCAGTACGTTTGGCCCAAAGTTAATATAAGGAACGGTGGGAATCAGGAATCAGGAAGACCACCTGCAACCACAAATAGCATATTTCATTGCATGCATTGTGGCAAAAGGGGAGAAGATCAATGTCTAGCCTATGGAAAATAAAACAAAACCTGTAAGGCAAAGAACCACAAGAAAGTCAAATGTCAAACTCAAATAAGGTAGGAAACAAACAATGCAGCAATGGGAAAATGAGGAAACTACATTTGAGGAGGGCATGTACAGTGTAAACCTAACAGATGCATAGTAACACAGGAAAGAATGATCAATAATTCAGTCACATTTGCAAGAATATAGTGGATCCTTGTTATAAGCTGAGGTTCGGTTCCAAGATCCCCCATGAATAACAAAATCCGTGTATACTCAAGTCCCAATAAATATAATGACATAGCAAAATGGTGTCCCTTATAAAAAATGGAAAATCAAGGTTTGATATTTGAAATTTATACTTTTTTTGAACATTTTCAAACTGTGGATGCTTGAATACATGTATAAGAAGGGCTGACTGTATTTGGACTTTATTGCACAGTGCAAAAAAGCAATATTTTAACAAGATAAAAATATTTTTGGCCAGTATTTATCTGCTGGTGTCATGTCCATACTGTTTAAACCACAGTACAATACTACAGGTGAACAAACTGAACTTAAAAAAAGAAGAAGCTTTTAACTTAGTGCATAGATTGCAAATATAAATTGAACAATTACATTCTCTTTTATTCAGATAGCTTGTGACTCATCACACAAGCCACTCTTTGCTGCACCCCCTGAAATTCCAACTCACAACCCCAGGTGGTATGGGCACCCCAGGTTGGGAATGCCTGGGTTAGATGGACTGGGCTAAATGGTGTCATTTTTATGAAGTTGTTTTATATATGTGCTTTATCTTAAGAATAGGCCAGTGCAGACTGGTTTCATGTGAAGTCTATTTAAACATGAGTGCTTGTGTGAAAAATGCTTTAAAACATTGTGCTTTTACAGTGGCCTGAAGCATGCAAAGAAAATACCATTTCCTGTCTTCTTCATTACTGTTTTGTATATTTCTTCATCATAATGGAATTGAGCAATTAGTGTGTTAATTACTCTGGAGCACCTTTTTTAAAAGAAATGGTTCAAATAATTCCTTACCGCCCACTGCCAACTTGGACAGTTGCCTAGAAACTGTCATTGAAACACACTAGATAAAAGTGCACTTCCTTAAAGTACAAAGACACACACACATACACAAAGAGACACTTATAGTATATATGCTATATATATATATATATATATATATATATATATATATGCTACCTCACTATGACAATTTCAGTAGCAATAGATACAGTGATTCTGTTTTGACAATTCAAAGGCTACCTTCTTGTTTTCAGGTAATTTTTCTGGAACAAGAAGAAACTGTGAGAACAGCATTTAACAGTGCCATGATTTTGAAAAGCTGTATCAACTCCATATATATATATATATATATATATATATATATAATATACTGTGTGTGTATGTTATATATATGTGTGTGTGTGTGTTTGTGTGTGTGTGTATACACACACATACACACACACTGTATATATACACATCCATTCCTATAATCAGTGCATTTTCTAGAGGCTATGCATAAAAATATGTATGCATTTCTGTGGGAGAATGAAAAACAAGCCCCAGTGTGGAACCAAGAAAGGTTAAGAATACCAATGGGATTTTGAGAACTGTGATGACTGAGGGACCATCTGCACTGCAGAAAAAATCCTGTTTGACACCACTGTAACTGTCATGGCTTTAAAATTTGTTTTGCACCGTAGTATATGCCTAATTCTCTGGGGGCTGCTTTTAGCATCCACTCCAAAAAAAGTTCCAAATGGAGAAAGGAGAAAACTAAACAGCAACTGTCCCTCCCTCCTTTTTTTAGTAGAGTATTTCAATGTCTCAGGACACCCTTTAAGAGTTAATTCCAATTTGAATGGGGGGGGTGTTAAGCACAGGATAATGTGAGAAATATAAAATAAGCATCATTAAATCAGCACAGAGAAGGGACTATTTTTGGTGGTGGACATATTTCAGATTGCTCATTAGTAAGAAATGGGAGGATGGAATCATTATTAAATTACATAGATATAGTAAATAAATCAGGGGCTATAACAAGCAGTTCCTTCAGCTGAGTAGATTGCAAGCCACTTGCAGCCCCCAGGATATTTCTGTAAATTTCTAGGCCCTTCATCGCACAAGAAGTGACCTTTTGTTCATTTCCTGTTGAAAAATGACCTCTCTCGGTGCAAAAACAGCTTAAGGAGTCTCAAATCTTAACAAGCCTCCAAGCCCCCAGAAAATTGTCCCAAGTCCCAGAGAGTTAGAGATACACTATGGTGCAAAACAAATTTTATAGAGGAGGAACTGGGGCAGCAGTGGGGTGTGTGCCTCGGTACTATACTTCCCTAACTCCCTGTAGCTGCACAACAGTGACCTACAATGCTTGGCATTAGTGCCTCAGGGTTTCAGATAGCCAGTACTTATTGTAATTGGATTTCAGTCTAAGTCACTCCCCTTCCCTCAAATTGCAAGACATCCATTAACTGTGCTCCTTTTTCTCCCCCTGCAGAAACCTGCAGTGAAATGCCACTTTTCATGGGCAGTTTTTAACTACAATTCGGTCTACCTATCGGCAGAGAACTGCAGATAACACTGATTATGTAGAGTACTTTATAATGTTTTTGAATGAGAAAAATAAGGTTTTAAAAACTCTAAGATACTTACTAAGTATTGTGATGCATATAGGGCAGAGGTGTGCAATGTATTACCACATATAGCACCCAATGCTTTTTTGTAGGCCTTGGATTGTACAGATTGCCTAGAAACTGCTTTTTCTCTAGAGAAAGAGACAGTATGATGTAATGCCCAAGTGCTATATTAGTTTTCCTGGAAATCGTTGTTCAAATCCCACTCAGTCATGGACAGCCACTGAGTGACACTGGGCAAATCACACTTTCTCAGCTTAAGAGGAAGACTCCACCTCTGAATACATTTAGCCAAGAACTTAATTTTCAAATACATTGCTTACTTGCTCCCCATTTTCCATTACTCCTGTATCCCATTTTCAGCATCATGAACTTTAAGCCACTTCCAGTTTTTGTTCATTGGGAGGGTGGAGGTCCCTGCAGCCTCCAAATGGTTCCATGGTCAGAAAACTGTCCCTGATACCTGATGCAGTTGCCCATATATGGCCTAATGTAAGTTCATTTAAGTTTAATCTATTGCAATGATATAATTATAGTTTTGTTTAAATCTTTTTCACCACTGGAAATGACAGTGGTAACACGGAAAAGCTTAGGAATGAGTGGACCATTCTTTCAGAAAATAAAATTATTTCAATTATCCCTACATTTTTCTTTGCTTTTAAAAGTATCTGTTCATACCAATACATTTAAAACTCCCCAACACTTCAGCTGAGTCTTCAAGCCACTAAGGAAGTGAATGGTACAAATGGTACAGATATCTAGCCTTATGTTTCAACAAATAGCAAGTCAGAAGTATAAACTGTACAGTGGTACCTCGGGATACGAAATACCCAGATTACGAAATTTTCGGGATACGAAAAAATCCCATAGGGAATCATTGTTCCGGGTTACGAATGTTTTTTCGGGTTACGAAAAAACTTTTGGTGCTTTTTTCGGCTTTTTCGCACGGAATCGCGGCTTTTCCCCATTAGCGCCTATGGCAATTCGGCTTACGAAGGCTTTTCGGGTTACGAAAGCGGCCGCGGAACGAATTAATTTCGTAACCCGAGGCACCACTGTATTACTATTCTAAAAGAAAAAGAGCCCAAAGAATGTGTGATTAGTATGGCCAAAAGGGCTTCGAACTTGTGTTTCATGAAAAGAAGCTCTGTTCCATATAGAAAATATATTTCTGAAAACTAGGCAAGCTTCAAGAATAGCTTTGTGGTATATCAGAATAAAGACTGCTATTTTTTAAAGTAAAAGATCCAGTGAGAGAGGAAAGATAGAAATCATTTCTCCCTGCTCTTCATCCAAGAAAAGATGCCTAAATGCTGTTGTTTGTTAATTGATATCAGTGGAACTTCAACCTATGGTGATCCTATGAATGAGAGACCTCCAGTTCACCCTGTTATCAATAGCCCTGCTCAGATCTCACTAATTTGGAGCTGTGGCTTCCTTTACTGAGTCTTCCCACCTGTGATACAGTCTTCCTTTTTTTCCTATTGCCTTCCACTTTACCAAACATTATCTTATTCAATTAGGCATGTCATTTCATGATATGTCCAAAGTATGGTAGGCTTAGTTTAGTCTTCTTCACTTTCTACTGAGAGTTCATCAAGTCCAACAGCCTGATCAATGCAATATCTCCAGCTAAATAATCCCAGCTAGTAGCTGTCCAGCCTGTTTTTGAACACATCTAGAGAGGGAACATTCCACCACTTCTTTAGGCTATTGATTCCATCACCAAACTGTTTTTATTATTAAGAAGTTTCTTCTAATGTTCCATCAAAATTTATTCTCCTGTACTTCCAAACCATTAGATCTGGTGCCACCCTCAAGGGAAGCATAGAACAGACCTGCCTCTCCTCTCTGTGACAGTCCTTAAGGTATTTAAAAAAGTATGATCATCTTATTCCCAGTTTTCTCCTCACCAAGCTGAACATGCCCAGCTCCTTCAACCTTTCCTCGTATGCTTTGTTCCCCATATTTCTTATCATCCTCATTGCCCTTCTCTGAACCTGCTCCAACTTGTGTATATCTTTACACTGAGGCACCCAGAACTGAATGTAGCTCTCCAGATGAGGCCTGTCCAAAGCAGAACATAGAAGACAACTACTTCCCTCAACTTTGTAGTTGATGGTATCTTTATAACTCTTATCTAGACCCACATTTCAAAATAACATATGACAATCTATGCCCTGGAATTACTCTCTGAAAGATACAACACAAAAGGAAAAGGAGTTGTGAAAGAGACAATAAAAACAAACTTAAGGACCAGGTTTTAATTACACAATTCTATGAAGGCTTCTTGATGCTAGAGAAATGAAAAGCAAATGTTTTTCGCAGCTACTTTGGCCTTGGCTATGATGGTGCCAGCTGGTTTTCCTTTTGCAGTGATGCCCCTCCACTTATGTAAATGTAATAATAATAATAATAATAATAATAATAATAATAATAATAATAGCATACTTAAATCAGAAACTGGGACAATTACTTTTGGGGATACAACTCCTAGAATTCCCCAGCCAGCGAGGGAGCTGCTCATGACACCTGTGGTCTTATAGGAGATTAGTCCTAATTCAAAGTGCTGGTTTGAATAGCCTAGCCCCCAATAGAAGCCAGCCTAGCCTCCAACAGAAGGGAGTTCCAGAGGTTGGGAGCATCCAACGAGAAGACTCTGGCCCAGTACAGACTGGTGCTATGTGCCAGCCTGGGGCCAATTTTAGGGGTTGGGAGAGGGGAGCATCTGCATGATCCCGAGCCCTGCCATGCTGTCTGGGTGCCATCATGGCTCGCCCCATCCACACAAGGCCCACCATGATGACATAAATGCAGCGCAGTGTCGAAACAGCACCACACCATGCGTATATCATCGGTGCGTGCGAGGAAACCAATGGCACCTGGGTCACATCCCAGTGGAAGCGGGTTCTTTTTATGCCTTGTGGAGGCTGCATCATTTGGTTGCTGCAGCCTCCATCTGGGGCAGAAAGGGGCGGCATCTCACCGCCCCTTTCTCCCTGTCTGTCAAGCCTCTCTCTCTCATGTTCTCACCAAGTGAGCCTATGATGGTGGTGGGAGTGAGAGAAAGCATTCTCCTGAAGATCTTTAGGCTCTAGCAGGTTCATATGGGGAGATGCAGTCTCTCAAATAGTCTGGGGAAATGCTTACTCAAAGGATGCTTGCATAGGCTGTGTAACCATAGGATTATTTCCCCTAGGTATATCAGAACTAACTGAGGAAGGACTCAAATTTTAATGAATAAAGAAGATTTTTATTTAAAAATATGGAAGACTGTAACCAAACATGTAAAATGTATTTCAGACAGACACATCATTCATAGCTAACTGACATAGAGGTAAGGAAATTGGATAGTGGAGATTTAGGGATATGGAGTGGAGGGTATTTACCTGTCCTGTAGAGGAGACCATGGAAGAGGGATGTGGCTCAGAGTACATCTGAGGAAGACACAGTAAGTGGAAGAATCTCTCTGTGCACATGTGGGGGCTATATTTGGGGCTAATGTTTATACATGGGATCCTAGCCTAAAGGAATGCTGTGTTGCAATGTAACAAAGACTTGATGGCCTTCTTTCAGAACTAACAATGGGATTGTGGAATGCCTGATGACTTAAACTTTGGAGTAACAAAAACAAAGTTAAGATTTAGGACAAACCCAGGAAAGACTGAGACAACCCCAGGAAAGATAGAAGAAGTTGGTTGGGAATGTGGTAAGGGGTAAGAAGAAAGTGTTAGCTTACTCGCTTCTGTCTTTGTCTGTTGTATGAGAAGATACACAGAAAATCTGGAGCGATAATGGAGCTATCAGCAAACCCATTCAGCTTTTATTTCAGTATTACCTGGGTCTTTCACATGTCTTGGGGTCTACACTCCTGTCTCATGGGAACTCCCCCTGTGTTCCAAAGGTCATCATGACCTCTTAAGAGCATGCCTGGCTGCAGATACGAACATATTAAAATATGTAGGTCCCACTCCAACCTAAGGAGGACTGAGAAGCAGGCCAACTCCATCGGCCAAAGTAAGAAGAAGCCCCCCCTCCCCACTTCCAATCCATCATCATTCAGGCTCATAGGGGGAGAGAAGCAAGCAAGCTCCACTGGCCAAAGTAAGAAGCAGGCCGCCTCTTTATAATCCACCACTTCCAATCCACAAATCCTTTTCCTTTTGTGTCATGTCTTTTTAGATTATAATCCTCAGGGCAGTCACTCTGAGAGCCTTTGTTGCTGAAAAGTGGGGTATAAATACTCCAAATAAATAAATAATAAATAAATACAACATGGAGTATGTCAGGTTTTCTAATGAGAGAGGCCAGAATGCCCCCCTTTTTTGTACTTCAATCTGCAGGCTAAAAACTTTTTATTCAGACAGGCTTTTAAACCAGATTTTTTTTTTAAAAAAAAAATTGATTTGGGAGTGATGTACTGTTTTAATTGTACTATTTTAATGAGCTTTTATCTTTTAAAATAACAGTACATTTTATTTTTATATTTTTTATTTTTTAAATCTGTGATGTGTTTTAATACTAGAATAGTTCATTTCTATTTTAATGTTCACTATTTGTATGTTATTCCTAATTTTTAATCCGTTGGTATTTTTTTTAAAATGTGAGCCACTTTGAGTCCCAATTTTTTTTTTTAGAAGGTGGGGGTGGGTGGGAGCAGAATATAAATAATCATAAAAAATAATTTTTTCCAAGGTCTGATTTAAATATAGATTTTCTCTAAACAGGCACATTTCAAAATGTATTTTTTTTTCAAGTTACAAAAATTTAAAGTGGTTTTGGTAAGTTCTTTGTGCTGAAAACTGCAACACAGTACTTACAGAAATGTGAAATCCGGTGGACAGCTACATTCCTGTCCACAAATTAATATGTAAGGTGATATTAAGACAGTTTGTAGTAGAATCCACAAAGATCAAATTCTTCAACCATTGTTAACAAAATCCCACTGGGAAATTTGAATGAACACTTTGGATCATGGCCTTGTATCTTTTGCATTTAATAAAAAATGATTTTTGTTATGTTTTAGATGTGAAAAGTTACAGTTTGTTATTCCAGGTAAATTACTTTACATACTTGATGGTTAATTGGTGCACCTGAAATACATGAGCAACAGCATGATTTAAAACTACAAAAAAGGAAAGAAATGATGTTTATTTCACATAAATAAGTTACTAGTATCCATGTATTATTTATGTTACACAAATTTAAGCTATGTATAATACATGAGGATAAATTTAAAAGATTTGAAGCAAAAATAACTGAGCAGTCTCCAAAGACCTCTATTAATATTGCAAAACCAGTATTATTCTGCTATATAATTGATTTTAAGGTATACTTCTTTATGTTTTTAACCCTAATTATTCAAGCCGAGAATGCCAGGAAGGCTAATGATAAAGCAGCAAAGGAATGTGAAGTCGAAGGCTTTCACAGATGGGGTCCATAGTTTTTTGTGGGTTTTTAGGGCTATGTGGCTGTGTTCTGGAAGAGGCCAGCCAGAAAAAATCAGCAGTAGTAAAACATGTTATAAACCAACCTGGGCATAAAATGATATTTGAAAACACTACAATTCTGGACCATGTCAACATCTATCTGGTCAGAATGCCCAGGGTAGCTATTGGAATCCACAAACACCTGCCCAACTTCAACAGGAAAGAAGAAACTCTGAAAGTAAACAAAGTTTGGCTGCTAGTCCTGAAAAGCACCAAAATCAAGACTCAGCACATGCAAATAAAAACCGGTCAGGGTTTTTTCATAGCAGACAATGGATCACCAGTTAAATAGACACAACGCCTCCTTGCCTATCCTCCCACCCTGAGGCCTTGCCATTCAACAACAGACCAACACACAGATTAACATGCAAACCATTTCCTCTCAATCAAGGGTCACATGGTATATATACCCCACTCACTCCCATGCAGTCATTCTCTGAAGATGCCATCCACAGATGTTGATGAAACATCAGGAATCAACTCTTCCAGGACACAACCACATAGCCCGAAAAACCCACAAAAAACTATGGCTGCTGGCTTTGAAATCCTTTGACTTCACATTGCTCCTCTTCTAATTGCTAGTATAAGCAGGGCAGTAACATCCTAGTAACAGGTTTAATTTTTTATTTTTTTAAAGGCCTTTTTAAGCTGAAAATTGAGACTTCTTAATCTACATTTTGAAATACAGCTCAGTTTTGTGTGTATGTGTTTAATATTTTAAGCAACTAGAAAACGTTTAATGAGTAAAGTTATTAAAACCTCTATTGTCTACTGGGGAATGATTAAAGCCCTGTGATTTCAGCTCTTCTCCTAGTTATCTCAGATGTCAACGTGATTGATGGCAAAGCATCCTTTCTTCCATAATGTTTCAGGCTTTGTTGAATGCCTCAAAGCAGATAATGTACTTGCAGGAAAATGTGAAATGGCAGATAAACAATTTCCTTCAACTCAGCTTGTAGCCACAGCATCCATGTTACCCTTGTTTGTCCAACTTGATATTGTTTTTGATAACTTCCCAGTGGTGCAACACAGTCGAGGTGCAACACAACAGCACCTTTTCAGATAGTGAGGAAACATCTTGTGGGAAAACAAGAAGATGGATCCTTGGTTGTCTGATTAAGTAGTTTGTCTCTTGTGCCATTATCTCTCAGACTTTCCAATCTAATTACATGCACAAAACATGAGTACAGCTTTCTTCTCAAGTTTTCTAACACGCAGAGTAGCATGCCCTGCATCAAGATACCACAGAAAACAACTGCCTCGTAATACTGTAGACAATAGGCTTAATATTGCCTGTACTGATTGGCAACTATATATATCAAGGGTTTTAGATAGGAGTGGGCTGGAAATGCTGGGTACTGAATTTGGACTCTTTTGCATATTCAGTCTGTGCTCTGATCCTGAGCTCATTTTCATCTTCTCAAGGTAAAAGTGCCCAAACCAACTGAAAATATATCCAACTATAATTCTGACTCTGTGAAGGCCAACCATGATATTTTGTGAGTTTCCATATTGTTGTTGCTACTATGTGCTTTCAAGTAGTTTCTGACTTATGGCAATGCTAAGGCCAACCTATCATAGGGTTTTCTTGGCAAGATTTATTCAGAGGAAGTCAGCCATTGCCTTCCCCAGAGGCTGAGATTTGCCCAAATTCACCTAGTAGGTTCCATGGCTGACATGGGAACTTGCTGCAAAATCCTGGCAGCTACTGGAGAGAAAATGTAGCAGACCTTGACATTAACAGTACGTTATTCTAATTGTTATGGGCCAGGATAAGTTCTTTCACCATACAGAGCTTGTTTTGACACCACATGATACCACAGCATAGCAAACATGGCATCCATTTAGTATGTGTCTTGTAGTTTGCATCATATTAGATCTGGAAATCAGTCATTTATTTTAATCATGTAAAGACTTGAGGACTGTGATGTTGGAATCATGAAGTTATCAAGAAAAACTAAAGTTCATTTTCAAGGAGAAAACTGGAATCATTTTTATTTTCTTCATAAATAACACTTCAAAAATGCGGCATAAGAGGCATGTTTGAGAAATGGTACTGCTGATAACTTTATAAATGCACAATGCATATGATCTGTACTATGACAATAATAATCAATGCATAGATGATAAGTGTGTACATCAGGGATGTGAATGATGTGGTCCTCCAGGTGTTGCTGAACTGCAGTTTCCAGCAGCTGTAGCCAGTATGGTCAATAGTGAAGGAAGCTGTGGGTTTCAATTTAACAGCTTTATTTATTTATTTCCTGCTGTTCTCCCAGCATTGGAATTCAAGGCAGCTTACAAAAGTCAGAAACAGATGCAGCTAAAATTTCACATCATACCAAAGTTAAAATATAATTAAACAATCAATAGAATTAAAAGCAATTAAAAACATAAAAAAATTATTGAGGGCCACACAATTCCCATCTTTGACACGCATGGTTTGGACATTAAATAGAAACACATTCCTATAGAATGGTCTTCTCATGTTACGTTTTTAACTCATATTATGCCATCTTTCCCATAATATA
>NC_056526.1:112128816-112150797 GCF_019175285.1 Sceloporus undulatus
CTGTGAGGGAAGGGGTACCAACCAAGTAGGAATGAAGGTGTGGAGGGAGAACACATGCCACAGGAATGTCCTAGCACCCAATCAGTACTGGCTGAAGATACTGAAATAACTGAAACATGATAATTTTGTAACCAATGAAGTAAATAGTATTTTGTACCACAACCTCCTTTGTATCTGGTCATCAGGCCAGCAGGTAACCACAAGCTTTAAGAACCAGCTACCAAGAGAAATAACATCATCAGCTCTTGTGTAAATAAAAACTATTTTCTCTTGTTCACAACAGAGTGGCCTGGAGTGATTAATTAGTAACAACAACAGAAACACACTACCAAGTATCTGAAAACATTTATTAATAAATAGGGGTGAAGTGTAAGGTTGAGTGTGGTAGGTCCCAGGGATAGATTAGTAGTTTCTGAGGAAAGAAAAGCCTTGAACTAGTTTAGGGAAAACAGGTGAGGAATCCTGTGTAAAGCAGGACACTGGGTCTACACAAAGGGTATGAAATAGTTCAAGATTTCCATACCTTGGCTCAGTCATTAATCAAAATGAACATTACTAGGGGGGAAATCAGAAGAAGACTAAGAGTTGGAAGGGCAGTTATGAAGGAACTGGACAAGATCCTCAAGTGTAAAGATGTGTCATTACATACGAAAGTCAGGGTTGTCCTGCCATATTTCTGATTTCTATGCAGGGTTGTGAAAGGTGGAGAGTAAAGAAAATTGAAAGAAAATCAACTCACTTGAAATATGGTGTTGGGAAAGGGTTCTACAAATACTGCAGACTACCAAAAAGACAGATAAAGGGGTCAAGAGCAAATCAAGCCAAATTCTTCCTAGAAGTGAAGATGGCTAAACAATAATTAGAATAGAACAAGAACAGATAAGGCATTACATGATCCAATGGTCACAAATATAGGACACAATATTCAATTAAAAGCGTGGGAAAGAGCATGGGGGGGGGAGATTTAAAATTTACTCTCTGTTCAGTATAGAAAATTTCTATAAAATGGTGTGTAGGTGGTATTAACTCTAACAGGTTGGCAAAGATTTATAAAAATGACAAAGGGTTGTTTGGAAGTTGAAAAAGTGTAGGGAGTTTCTATCAGATGGGTGGACATGTCCCAAAGTGAGCAAATTTTGGGTAGAAGGACATAAAAGGATAAAAGAATTATTCAAATAGACTTCCCATTGTTGCCTGAAATGTGTTTATTAAATAGGTTGAGAGTAAAGATTCACAGACAGAAGACAAAACCATTGTTGTATTTGATAATGGCAGCCAGAAGCATTAGCGAAACATTGGATAAGGAGACCCCTAGTACAGAAAATTGGTTAGAGAAATGTTTGGATGTGGTGGAAATGGATTCTATAACAAGATGCTGAAAGAGGCGGCTATGGAAGAGGAAAACCCAATGGAAGGTCCTGATACAACTCTATAATACTGGAAAGTCAAAATAACATTATGACATGTTAGCGAAGATGAGGGACAAAACTGTTTTGTAACATAGGCTAGAAAAGAAGTTAACTGTACAATCTCAGTAACTAAGGAAAAGGAGGTAGAAGAATGAGATAAAGGAATAAATATTTAATTTTGAGGAATGGAAGAATCGTAGTTAAAACAAATAGTAAAAATAGAATTTGAGGAAAGAAGAGGGGGAGGGAGGGGAAGGGGAAGAGGTCAAGAGTAACGGAATTAGAAATGTTTAAGAATGAGTATCATGTACCCTTTTAACTTGTATATAAATGAATAAGATTATTTTAAAAAAAGAAGATGGCTAAACTGACACTGTTGTACTTTGGAGATATTATGAGAAGGGATGAAGTTTTTCACAAGAAAAAGTAGAAGCAGAAGGAAAAGAGGAAGACGGCAGTACAGGTGGATAGACTCAAACAAGCAAGCCACAGCCCTGAGTTTGAAATGTCTGAACGATTCTACTTGAAGGTCTCTCACTCATAGGGTCACTATTTGTCAAAGTGGCTTTTGTTAATTAACAACAAAAAGATCACCATCCCACTACTGCCTCCAACAAAGAGAAATAGTCAATGGGCAACGCTTGCCTCCCATCCCAGCAGTGCCTGTTTTTTCCCCAATGGAAGATTGAACCTGTGATGCCAAATTTTGCTAAGGCAGATGAAATTAGGAACACAAGAGGGAATCATATTCTAATTAACATGGATCTTTCCCCGCAAATTTATTAAATAGTCTAGGATAAAAGCTGTAGAATATGAATGTGTTCATTTCTGCTACTACTGTACCATCAGGGGCTAGCCTGAAGACAGAGGCTCCTCCCTCCCTAACTGTCATCTTTCGGCCTCTGAGGGAGAGAGAGTAGGCTGGCCCAGTACCATCAGGGGCTAGCCTGAAGAAGGGAGTCTCCTCCCTCCCTAACTGTCATCTTTCGGCCTCTGAGGGAGAGAGAAGGATGGCCCAGTACCATCAGGGGCTAGCCTGAAGAAGGAGCCTCCTCCCTCCTAAGTGTCATCTTTCGGCCTCTGGGGGAGAGAGAGGCTGACCCAGTACCATCAGGGGCTAGCCTGAAGACAGACGCTCCCCTCCCTAACTGTCATCTTTCGGCCTCTGAGGGAGAGAGTAGGCTGGCCCGTACCATCAGGGGCTAGCCTGAAGACAGAGGCTCCTCCCTCCCTAACTGTCATCTTTCGGCCTCTGGGGGAGAGAGAAGGCTGGCCCAGTACCATCAGGGGCTAGCCTGAAGAAGAGAGCCCTCCCTCTGGTCCATCTGCCTTGGTCCATGCCTCAGAGGGAGAGAAGAATGCTGGACCTGATTCCCTCCCCCCCTCACCATTCCCTTCTCCTTTTGTGTCATGTCTTTTAGATTGTAAGCCTGTGGGCAGGGAACGTCTGTTATTCCCTCTATGTAAACCGTCGGATTCCAGTGATTGGGCGGTATATAAATAAAACCTATTATTAGTAATAATTAGTACTATTATTATTTATATTATATTTTATTACTGTTTAATATAATAATATAATATATATTATAAAGCCACTTTGACAAATAGTGACCCTATGAGTGAGAGACCTTCAAGTAGAATCGTTCAGACATTTCAAACTCAGGGCTGTGGCTTGCTTGTTTGAGTCTATCCACCTGTACTGCCGTCTTCCTCTTTTCCTTCTGCCTTCTACTTTTTCTTGTGAAAAACTTCATCCCTTCTCATAATATCTCCAAAGTACAACAGTGTCAGTTTAGCCATCTTCTTTTTTTAAAATAATCTTTATTCATTTATATACAAGTTAAAAAGGGTACATTGATACTCATTCTTAAACATTTCTAATTTCCGTTACTCTTGAACCCTCTTCCCCTTCCCCTCCCTCCCCCTCTTCTTTCCTCAAATTCTATTTTTACTATTTGTTTTAACTACGATTCTTCCATTCCTCAAAAATTAAATATATTATTCCTTTTATCTCATTCTTCTACCTCCTCTTTTCCTTAGTTACTGAGATTGTACAGTTAACCTTCTTTTCTAGCCTATGTTACAAAACAGTTTTGTCCCTCATCTTCGCTAACATGTCATAATGTTATTTTGACTTTCCAGTATTATAGAGTTGTATCAGGACCTTCCAAGTTGGGTTTTCCTCTTCCATAGCCGCCTCTTTCAGCATCATTGTTATAGAATCCATTTCCACCACATCCAAACATTTCTCTAACCAATTTTCTGTACTAGGGGTCTCCTTACTTCTCCAATGTTTCGCTAATGCTATTCTGGCTGCCATTATCAAATACAACAATGGTTTTGTCTTCTGTCTTGAATCTTTACTCTCAACTATATTTAATAAACACATTTCAGGCAACAATGGGAAGTCTATTTGAATTAATTCTTTTATTCTTTTATGTCCTTCTACCCAAAATTTGCTCACTTTGGGACATGTCCACCACATATGATAGAAACTCCCTACACTTTTTCACACTTCCAACACAACCCTTTGTCATTTTTATAAATCCTTGCCAATCTGTTCAGAGTTAAATACCACCTATACACCATTTTTATAGAAATTTTCCTTTATATCTGAACAGAGAGTAAATTTTAAATCTCCCCCCCCCCCATGCTCTTTCCCACGCTTTTAATTGAATATTGTGTCCTATATTTTGTGACCATTGGATCATGTAATGCCTTATCTGTTCTTGTTCTAATTCTAATTTAGTTTAGCCATCTTCACTTCTAGGAAGAATTTAGGCTTGATTTGCTCTTGGACCCCTTTATCTGTCTTTTTGGTAGTCTGCAGTATTTGTAGAACCCTTTCCCAACACCATATTTCAAGTGAGTTGATTTTCTTTCAATTTTCTTTACTCTCCACCTTTCACAACCCTGCATAGAAATCAGAAATATGGCATGGACAACCCTGACTTTCGTATGTAATGACACATCTTTACACTTGAGGATCTTGTCCAGTTCCTTCATAACTGCCCTTCCAACTCTCAGTCTTCTTCTGATTTCCCCCCTAGTAATGTTCATTTTGATTAATGACTGAGCCAAGGTATGGAAAATCTTGAACTATTTCAATACCCTTTGTGTCAAGGCTTTTCTTTCCTCAGAAACTACATATCTATCCCTGAGACCTACCACACTCAACCTTACACTTCACCCCTATTTATTAATAAATGTTTTCAGATACTTGGTAGTGTGTTTCTGTTGTTGTTACTAATTAATCACTCCAGGCCACTCTGTTGTGAACAAGAAGAAAAATAGTTTTTATTTACACAAAGAGTTGATGATGTTATTTCTCTTGGTAGCTGGTTCTTAAAGCTTGTGGTTACCTGCTGGCCTGATGACCAGATACAAAAAGGAGGTTGTGGTACAAAATACTATTTTACTTCATTGGTTACAAAATTATCACTGTTTCAGTTATTTCAATATCTTCAGCCAGATACTGATTGGGTGCTAGGAACATTTCATGTGGCCTGTGTCTCTCCACACCTTCATTACCTACTTGGTTTGGTGAAAAATAAATATAGAAGTACTAGATGCACTGCCATCACATGTCAGAAGCAACCTTAACAAAACTATAAAACTTACACTTGCTATTGCCAGCCCGCCTGTTCAATGCTGAGCTAAACTGGAATATTGGCAAGAACCATTTCCACAGTGATTATGCTCAGAGAGATCACAGACACCAGTTCAGCTGGCTAGCTAGCTATGTTGAAATGCAAACCTCTCAAAATACATTATAAAAAGGGGTCAATGGAAAGTATAATAGATTCTCAGCACTGGCTGAACTATACCATAAATCATACATCAGCATTAAACTAGTTTCTCAAACTCAGACAAATCACACATACACCCAAACATTTTCAGTTCAGGAATACATTTTCCAAGTGTGTATCATAATACAGAAACAGAAGGCAGGAGGTGGCAGGTGCCCACTTTTCCCCATCACACTCCTCCCCACCACACACACCAAAATGTAGCATATTCATGTTCCTCCATTTGCCATCACTACTATGCTGACAGAACATCAACTGCTCACAACGGGGGCCAAAACTAACTACATCCAGTCCCATTTACCATATGCTGATCCTTATATCTTTTCTAATTCTGCATTGCTTCTATAAACAGAAAATAATGTATGTGATTGTTTGGCAGTGAAGAAAGATACAAATGTCCTCTGCGCTTTGAGTACTGCTCTTAATTTTGACCTCCAAAACACAAGTGCCCTCCTCATGTGATCATATTACTAATCTTGAAGAAAGAGAAAATGTGTATTGGTGGGGGAAGGTAAGCAGAGACTTCATCTCTAGTATTTGAAATTCTAGGCCAAGTAACTCAATACAATGACTATGTAGGTTATAAACAAGCAAGAAATGTTGAGTGTTTGTTTATGATATATTGCATGCAGAGCAGAGATAGACAGATGAATCTGCTTCAAATGTTACATCAAGTACTGCAAAATATACTTCAAAAATAATAATTTGAAGCTCCGACCATCACATTATTTCCTTCAAGGTATAAATAGAGATTTGCACAAAGGAAAAGAGTCAGGAGAGGACAGACATGTGGCTTTCTGCAGCAGTTCTGTAACCCTGCCCTCCATGCTTTCAGCACATGCATGTCTTTGCCGAGGTTATGTTTACACCATGTTTTGCAGGAATATATATATATATATATATATATATATATATATATATATATACTGTAATTATACAATCACAGCAAAAAACAAAAAACAAACAAGGCATGGAGTAAAACCAACCTCAGGCTGCTTGGGAATGGCAAGGAGGAGGGGGAGATAGGAAGAATCATGTGACGTGACTGCCATCAATTGTTACTGCCACATGTATTGGGGGAAAATAATGGAATTGGAGCAATATTATGTGCCTGTTGATGGGTCTTCCCCATCACTGAAAAGATGCACTACAGACAACAGGAAATGCAAGGCAGCAACTGAATAGACACAACTTTTCAGTTTATCACACAGGCCCCTGGAACAGGCCCAGTGCATTACGAAAGGGAGCAGGATGGGAATAGGAGGCAGTATAGAATGCAGTTTACCGCACAGGAGAACACAGCTGCTGGAAGTTCCCATTCCGTTCTGGATGCATTCCTCAGGGGCCGATTTTTGGGAGCGCTTCTAAACAGTTCCCTAAAATCGGCCCCTGGGGAATGCATCCGAAACAGAATGGGAACGTCTGGTGGTGGCAGCATTCTCCTGTGTGGTAAACTGTGTTCTATGTCTCCTTCTGTTCCCATCCTGCCCCCTTTCGTAACGCACCAGGCCCGTTCCAGGGGCCTGTGCGATACACTTATCTGTGTAATAACTACTGGCCAAATAATCTAATATCTTGCTTTCCTTCCAGCTTACTGCCTTGCGTATAAAGTCCTCAGAATGAAGATCAAATCATGCTTTCTAAACTATGGCGGGTTATAGACCGCCCATTTGGGTCTGCACCCGCCCCTTTCCCCGCCAGATCAGGGCCTCAGCATGCAGAGCGGCAGCCTCTGAGGTCCCGATCCACCGCTTTTCAGGCTGCGGGGAAGCGAAGAAATGCCGCTTGTCCCCCATCCGGAAAAAGGGGTGTCCCTGGGGCTTCAAGCCCCAGGAACACCCCGGCGGCGGGGAGAAGAGAAAGGGCCGCTTCCCCTTTCTCTTTTAGTCGTCCGCTGGTGCCCATCTGAAGGCTTGCGCCACGGGACTCAAACCAGGAAGGAGCTCACAAACGGAGCTCCTTCCGTTCTGTTCAGGGTGCACTAAGCGCCCTGGCACGAGCAAGACGTCACGTCCGCGCCGCCCGTCTAGAGGGGCGCGGCCGTGACATCCTCACGGCGGGGCCGTATATAAGGGCCGCCGCCGTTTATGTGCGTGAAAGCAGCACTGGGTTAGGGTGGTGCAAAGCACCCCCTTTTGTAACCCTAGTGCGTGCTCGTCACGCACTAAAGTGCCGGTTTGTACGGCCGAATAACTAAAAAGTAAAGATGTCTGAACGCAAATAAAGAAAGTGAATGAATGACTTTGCCTAGAAAAGCACAAAATCCTACACATATAAAATGCTCCTTTCCTCCTACTCACCTCATTCCCCTTCACTCAATCTGAATTAATGAATTGGATAAGAACCACCTCACCAATTTAGTTTATATTCCTCTACTGGCTTGATCTTAATTTGGTGCTTCCTTCTCACTGTTCCTTTTTTTGAGTGGGTATAATTGGATGTGCTTGCTGGACTTTAATCACATTCTTAATGGCCTCAGAGTCCTCCATATTTTAGGACGGATTTCTGCAATGAGGAAGCTCCTGTATCCTGTGGGCTACCTGAAAATTTTAGAACCACAATTGGCATATGCTTTTAAGCTACAAGAAACTCTACATATAGAACGCATTTCCATGGAGAAAAAAAAATAGGATATTATACTCTGAGGTAGCAAACTGAGCAGGCTCACACCCAGACTTACCTATTGCATCTTCTAAGAGTTCAGCATAGTAGGAATGCATGTCTGAGGTGGCTAGAAATCAGGAGGGGTTACCACAAAACACGGTTTCTTTCCTTAGTAAAGACTTTTTCCTACCAGGTAGCCATGGAAACTTCCTTGCTTTGCCCTCCTTCTGTGAGTTCACATCTGTGAGTCAGTAGGGGATTCAGCTAGGAGCCTAGCTCTATTTAATTCCTCCCAGAGGCTTTTCAGGGCAGTAATCTGCTTTGGCAAGCCCCACCTGGAATATGTGTCCAGTTCTGGGCACCACAATTCAAAATGGACATTGAGAAACTGGAGCATCCAAAGGAGGACACTAAAGTGGTGAAGAGTCTGGAAACTATGCCTATGAGGAACAACTTAGGGACTGGGGATGTTTAGCCTGGAGAAGAGAAGGTTAAGAGGTGATATGACCCTGTTTAATATTTGAAGGGATGTCATATTGGGAGGAGAACAGCTAGTTTTCTGCCGCTCCAGAGAACAGGGCCTGGAACATGGATGCAAGCTCCAGGAAAGAGATTCCACTCAACATTTGGAAGAGCATCCTGACAGTAACGAGCTGTTTGACAGTGGAACAAACTTTCTCAGAGATGGTGGAGTCCCTGGAAGTTAAACAGGCCAGATGGCCACTTGTCAGTATACTTTGACTGAGATTCCTGCAATAGCAAGGGTTGGACTTGATGGCCCTGCAGTCTCTTCCAACTCTATCATTCTATGATTCCTACTGTTGTTCGGCCCTTCCATTAGCCTCTGACATTTTCATCCAGAAGGTGATGCCCAGTCACTTTTGAACTATTCTATCTCTACCTTATTTCACATTGATGCGAAATGCCACACTTCCTTAATAGACTGCCACCAAAATAATAATGTGAGGTTGGTCCCCAACTGAAGCAGACACTTTTAAAACTCTTTATTTTAAAATACTGTATAATGATGGTAATGTGGATGTTATTTAAACTGGAGACAACTTTTGTTGAAATAAAAACTGAACTTATGAACAGGTGTTTTAAACAGATGGTGATCGTGGGTGGGTGGTGGGTGGGGTGGGGGGGGGGGGGGGGGGGGAGGGCGTGGGGGGGGGGGGGGGGTGTGGGGGGGTGGGGGGGGGGGGGGTTGTCGGGGGGGGGTGTGGGGGGGGGGGGGGGGGGGGGGTGGGGGGGTGTGTTGGGGGGGGGGGGGGGGGGGTGGAAAATTCTCAAAATAAACAGTTGTGGGGGGGGGGGGTGGTGGGTGGGGGGCTGGGGGGGGTCTGGGGGCAGGGGTTGTTGGTGGGGGGGTGGGGGGGGGGGGGGGGGTTGTTGGTTGGAGGTGGAGGGGTGGGGGTGGGGGGTTGGGTGGTGGGAGGGGTGGAGGGGGAGTGGTAGTATTTTTTGAATGTACTTGTTACAAATCTTCAACACTTGCCACAGAGTATCAAGTGGTTCTAATTCCTAAAACGACTAGTTCACGGGGGTGTGGGGGGGTGTGGGTGGGGGGGTGGGGGTGTGGCGGGGTGGCGGTGGTGGGGGTGTGTGGTGGTTGGGCGGCGGTGTTGGCGGTGGGGGGTGCGTGGGTGGGTGGTTGGGGGGGGGGGGGGTGTGTGGTGGTTGTGGGGCTGTTGGTCGGGGGGGTTGGTGGGGGTGGGCGCTTGAAAGTGTTGCTGGCTGGCAAAACCGCACAGGGCAGCTCCAAAAGGACTGTGAAATCACCGCCGTTCCATGCCCTTGTCAAGCTCCTTGCACCCTGGAGTGTGCAATGATGTCCTTGTGTGCTGTGCTGGTGGATATGGGCACACAAGGCACGTCATGTGGCAAAACTCTGTCTGAATGCATGCACCGGGGTGGGGGGGCCAAAATGCGCGTGGGAGAGCGCCGGAGTCAGGGGTTGTAGGATCAATCCACTCGGGTCCTGAGCCCTATTTTCGACCCGGGCTAGGGCCGTGGTGGGGTGGTCATTCTGACCAGCTCTAATGTAAAAACGGCAAAGGCGGTATAGCTGTAATATTGTGAAGTGTGGGATAAAGAGGATAGTGAAAGCAAGTGGAAGAGTGAGGAAAGTCCAGAAAGCAGATGGATAGATGGCAGAATGAAAATCAAGATTTGTTATGATCTAATAAGATGAACTTCTGAAATGGCTGGTAATTGGGGGTGTTTTTGCTTCGCGAGGGGTGACGACCAGAATTAACTGACCGGTGGGCTTTTCCTTTGAGTTATGACGGTTGGAAAGAAGTGAAACGAGGTTTGGAGAGGAGTGAGGCAAGAAATTGAAAGTTGCAGATTCCATGGCAGGCTGCGGGGGCTTCCACTGGATGGGTTGGGAAATGCAGATGGTGGTGGGCGTGTGGTTTCATGCCGGCGGGGAAGCACGTGTAAGCCGAGCTATAATCTATTAGTTAAGAGGGGGGGCTAGTGATCATCACATCATCATCATCATCATCATCAGCAGCATCATCATCTCGATCAGCACAACAACAACAACAATATAATAATAATAATGAGTGTTTTATGGTTAGAGAACCGCTGGAGGGGGGTCGGGGCGGGGGAAGGGGGGATGGCGGGAGGGTGCGGGGGGGGGGGGTGGGGGTGGGGGACAGAAAAGAGGGCAAGAGGGGCGGGGGGGGGTAGGGGGGGGTGAGTGTGGGGAGCGGGGGCCGACCCACCCCCGCACGCCCGCCAGGCCGGACGAGGACGGGGCCAGGGGAGAGGCGTGCGGTGGGCACGGCAGGCAGGCCCGAGAAGGGGGGGACTCGTCTTGGCGGTGGGGGGCGTTTGTGAGCGGGGGGTCCCGCCAGCGGACGGAGGACAGGGGGCGCGGGGAGGGAGAGCGCGGGCCCGGCAGGCAGGGGGGCCTGGAGGTGGTGGACCCCGCCCCAGGGTTCACTCCAGAAGTACCGTGGGTTGCCATCCAGAGGCGGGGGGCAGACAGGATGTGGGGGCGGAGGGGGGAAGAGGGAGGAGAAAACGGCCTGGAATGTCGTGTGGAAGGAGCTGGCAGGGGGTGTGAGGGGGGGAAGTGTAGTGAGAAGGAGGGGGCCGGGGGAGAGGTGTGGGAGTACGCGGGGGGCCAAGATGGTGACCAGATGGAGAAAGTGCCGAGCGACGGCCAACCGTTGCAAACAACAACCAAACTCACCAATCCAGTGGCTTAATGAGACACAACCGGCGGTAGCTAGCAAGAGCGTGAAAATCGTATGACGGCCCCGAAGGAAGGCAGAGGAGTGAGGAAAGACCCAAAAAAGAAGGAGTAATAGTTCCAGTGGGGGAGAGAACACCAAGAGGAAAGCACAAGAGGAGAAACCCATACTCCAGTTCATGTCGGGTGGCCGAGAATGAAGAGCTGGAGGTCTGCTTCCACAGGTGAAATACCAAGACATTTAGAAAAGGAGTGGAACATATATATATATATATATAAAGATATATATATATATATATATATAGAGTTTGCTCACATGGGGAAATGAGGGCAACAGACAGCAGAGACGAGAACAGTTTGGTAAGAACAAAGCTAAGGCTGCAGACTGAACCACACTTTCCTGAGAAACCCTACTGAATGAAGGTGAATGTACTTCCATGACATTGGAACATATAGGATAAGCTGTAAACGGGGAACATTCAGACTCCTAGCGTTTTAAGTAACCCATCTCCTGGATTGTACCACCACTGTAGGAGTGCTAGCGAAACCATAAGTGAAATCATTGGATTAATACATTATCCATAGGACTGGCACCTTAACCTCCAGTTTAATGTCACCTATGTTTCATCCCATAATAGTTCAGAGTGCAGTGTACATCTATAAGAATAAGAACTTCGATAAAACTTTGCTGGGCGGGGGAGGATAACTCATCTAAAATCCAGAAGGATTTACTTGCAAACTAGCGAATTTGTAACAAATGGAAACAGAAAAGAAAATGCTTGCTGAATAAGGAAAAACCACATGAAACACCAATTTCACATTTGCTTGTGTCTTGTCAGCAAAGAAGCAATAAGAAAAAAGTGAAATTTGTGAAGGCACACAACAGAGATAGCAAAAGGCGTACAAATAAGAAAGTGACAATGTACAAAATGGAAACAAAGTTAACAGACAAAACAAAATAACCAGCCAAACTACATAAGACAGAACAAAAAATAAAAAAAAAAAAAAGTGAAAGGAAGGCTAGAGTTTCCTAATATTTTCTTGAATACCACTTAATGACGGATCTAAGCTATAGGAGTCACTGGGAGTTGCTTCATTGACTTCAGTGGTTTAGAATGTCAGCCTATTCATCATGCAGAGAACAAAGGAGTGACAATGTACTCAGATGACATCATTCCATGTAATATGATAGACATGAGACCCAGCATGGTGTGGTGTTTGAGCATGGACTACAACTCTGGAAACCAGGGGTTTGATCCGCCACTTGGACATGTAGCCCTATTGTCATAAGCACAAAGAAATGACTTGAAGGCCCATAACAACAAAAACATGAAATATACAAATATATTCTGTAGAAAATCAAGATGGACATTCAACAATCTACTACTTAGCCTTCTATCATCTGAGGTCATTGTATGGGCATCACTATACGACAAGTTACACTTTTCTTTTTCAGTAGACATAACTTTTGGTCATGGGAACTATATTTAGTGGGGTTCCTAGAATTCACTGTTAGCAATCTTTACCTTCCCATAGAGAAGCAGAGTGCATAGAGTTGACATGGAAAAGGGATAACTATTAATTCATTTAAACCTATAGTGATACAAGCACAATTATTGATCTAGTTTAGATACAAGCTTAAAAGACCTCAAATTAAGACCCCACCCCATGACATCATGTCCCAAAGGTGAAATGACCTTTAATTTTTCATCACCAGGGACAATCCCTTTCCTGATACTAGTGGCAGCCCATGATCTTCTTTAAAAGCCTACTGATTGGGAGCCACCATATTCATGAAAAGGAGACAAAGAGCTGTATTACCACCAATGTTCTGCTTCCGATCATAGAAGACCACAGGACAAAAGGCCAAGACTGACAAGAGTTAAAGATCTTGGGGCACAAGATCTTTTGCTCTGAACATTTCATGACCTTTGGAGTCTCTATTCTGAACATGCTGTTATTCAGTCTAGCTATGGAGCTGGATACGCGCACTCTCTACTCGATTTTAAATAGTACTGTGAGTTCTATGAAGGTTGAAGGTGGAGGAATAAAGAAAGCATCTCCTGCACACTGTACCCCACCTTTCCCCATCACAAAGGCTCTGTTAGATTAAAACCTATTTGCCACCAAACCCCCTATTAAGGGGCTGTTCACACAGCCCCAAAGGGGCATCTCAAACCACCCCTTTTCAGACAGGATTGGGGCTGTGTAACTCACACCATGGCCTGATCTGGCCTTCCAGGGCACAAAAAGTTGGTAGGTGCTCAGCAAAATGTGGGGCGATCGGGGGGCCTTGGTCGCACCTGGAAAGGCGGTGCCATAGCTGTCGGCAGGGGGGGGGGGGGGTTTTGGCTATAACGGTTGCTGGGTGGGGGGAGGGGAGGGGGGTTGACGTGTGTTTCTGGGGTGCCCTTGTGCCACAATTGTGTGGACAAACAGTACCAGTGATGTGCTGTGAGGTGTCGTGGGGGGGGGCGGCCATGCGGTTGTGGCAGTTGCCATGGCGGCATCACACCGACCCTATTTGGCAAGCTCAGTGTTGCATTGTGTGTGTGGTGGGGGTGAAGTCTACTGGGTTGCCTTTGTAGCGGTGGGCCTTCTATCCCCCAGCTTGGTCTTTGTAGCGATCTGTAGCAGGTGTTGGGGGCGGTCTGGTAAGGGGAACGGTCGAGATGATGTAGAGCAATGAGTTGTATCAAGGTTGAGAAATGATGGGTGGGTTGTTTGTTTTGGTTTTGGGGGTAAAGTTTCTATCATAACTTTCCTTGGGGTGTGTAAGTATGTGGTAATTGAAGTGAGTTGGGCATGGATTTGGAAATGTCTTTGAAGAGAGTTGTGCTGGGGTCGTTGTTTGGTGGGGGAGTGAGAGGATGGCGAGAGGATAGATGTGGAGCGGTTGGTGGGGTCGGGATTGTTTGGGGGGGTGGGGTTTAAAGGTTGTTCTGTAGTGTGGTGTTTGCAATGGTGCTTGTTGTGGTTGCGGTGTTTGGTGCGGGGGTTTGAGGTGGTGTGGTAGTGAGAGGGGGGGTTGTGAGTTGGTTGTTTTGTTGCTTTGCGAGTGGGGAGTGGTTGTGGAGGGGAGTCTGTTGTTTGTGTGTGAGGATTTGGGTGTTTGCTTTGGTTGGGCAGGTTTGTGTTGTGTGGTGGGGAGTGTGTTTGGTGGTTATGAGGTATGGTTGTTGAGGTGTTTGAGTGTTTGGCTATAGTAAGTGCGAGTTGTGTGTTTTTAGAGGTTTGTGTGTGTGTTGTCTATGGGTTGCGTGTGAGGTTTGATGGGGTGATTGTGGTGGAAAGAGGTTGTTGATGATTGTTTATAATTTTCCAACTGAGGCTTCATGGAGAATGTGGACGGGTTGCGCAGGGGGAGTCTGCTCAGCGTTGTTGTACTGTTCTGGGATGTTGGTGTCCCGTTGATCCGGTGCGGAGCTTCGGTGTCAGCCACAAGTGGTTCGTTGATGGTGTTGTTGGGTGGTAATGGTAGGATAGGTTGTGTTGGCGTTTGTTGGTGTGCGGTGCAGTTCGTGGGTGTCCTTGGGGTTTTGGTCCGGTTGCGATGGACGCACAACTGGTAGGAAGGTGCCAGGTGGGTGTTGCCGAGGGCCCACGGTTGTGAGGAATTAGGGTGGTGGAGTGTATGTGGGCATGGGTTCTCTGGGGGGCGTTTATTCTGTGGGGGTTGTGGGGGCTGCGTTTGTGTGGCGTGTCTGTGGGTGCTGTGTCGCGGTTTGGAACAAAACCAAACAGAGAAGAGACAGAAGCCCAGATAACAGCAGGGCGCCCAGCAGGGGCAGGGCAGGAGAAAGAGACGGACGGAGACGGAAAAGGGAGAAGGCGGGAGAGACAACAGGCAGAGACGGGTTTAGAGGAGGGAAAGGGGACACACGCGCAGGGAGAAGGAGACAGGAGAAGCAAGGGCAGCGCGAAAGGGCCGCACCGGCGGACACGCAGGCGCCGGCGAGAAGAGGGGAGACACGGGCAGAGGAAGAGAGGCACTGGAGAAAGGGACCAGGGAAACCCGAGGGAAGAACAGCGGGGAGAGCGCCCGAGCCCGACGGGGGGAGCACAGGCGGGCCGGCGAGGAGGGACGGGGCGGGACCCGCCGGCAAAACAGGCCGGGAACCCGGGCCTAACGCGCCAAGGCAGGGCCAAGAAGGTCCGAAGAAAGAAGGAGAGCGCAGAGACCGGACGGAGAGGGCGGAGGGGGGAGGACGCAGGGGGCGCGGAAAAGCAGGCAACCACGCGGCGCGACGCAAAGAAGAAAAAGCGGAGTGAAAGCAGGGGAAATGGAGCGGGGCAGCCGCACAAAGCAGAGAGGACAAGGGAGAAGCGGCGGGCACAAAAGGCCGAGACAGGCCGCTCAGGACGGGCGGTCTGGCACGGGCAACGCGCCCGGCGGCGAAGGGGAGCCGGGAGAAGCCCGAGGCAAGCAGGACGTGGAAGCCGCGGAAGGGGCGCCTGGAGAACAACTGACAAACCTAGGCAGAGACAAGGACAATAGGTGGAACGCGGCCGTTGGGAACGGACGTGGAACCCGGGGGAACGACACAACGCGTGTGGGCTGTGTGTGTCTGGACTTGCGCCGTGGCCAAGGGAAGAACGGCGGCAGCATTGAGGTGTTGTTGGTGGTGGGGTAGGTGGAGCGGTGTGGGTGTGTTGTGTGGGTGGTGGCAGGGTCTGTGCTGGGGGGTGGGGTGTACAGGGAGGCAGGGGGAGGTGGAGGGGTTGCCTACGTGAGCTAGTCGTCGGAATAAGCGTGGCCGGCAGGCACTGGAGGCAGGGGGGTCGTGGGGAAGGATCAGGGCGGGTCCTAGGAGGGGGGAGGGCCAAGAAGCCAGGTCCTAAGGCGCGCGGCGGCGTGCAGGCCGAAGGAGCGGGTTCTGCTCTTGCTGTTTTGTGGGCTGAGCTGGATTTGCTGGGGGCGGGGGTCGTGCGGGGAAAGGTGGGGTGTGGCAGTTAAATTTGACTGAGGCAGACCGCGCAAAGTGGTGGGTTGTCGTTGCCGTGTCACGTGGTGTATGGGCTGGGCGGTTGGGCCCAGACTAGCGTGCTTGGGGGTCGATGGGGTGCTGTGGGGAAAGAGATGGTGGGAAGGTGTGTGAGTGGTTGGTGATGTGGAGAATCGTGAAGGAAGGACGGGAAAGGGGTGGTGAGACGGGAATGGGCAAAGCGGGCAAAGGACGTGTGGGGGGCGTGCGAGGCGAAGGGCCCGCTGAGGGGGAAACGGAGGGGCGGGGTTCCTCCTGGATGAAGAGGAAGGCAGGGAGGGGAGGACGGGTGGTGAGAAGGGTTCGATGGACAGCCCACAGACAGCCTGTTTAGTGCGGCGGGGGGGACGGCGGGCCCGGTTGATGTCGCTTATTGATGCCGGTGTTGTGGTGTGCCCGGGGGGGGGGGTGCGTCCGGCCGCGGGTGGCGTGTTGTTGGTGTGTTTGCCAGTGCAGGTGCGGGGGCAGGTCAGCATTGGACGCGCGGGGAAAGGAACGTAGGGGGTGCGGGGTCTGGGCAGGTGTGTGTGGTGTGAGGAGAAAGGGGGGGCAGGGTCGAGGTGGGTGTGGGAAGGGGCCAGCGGTCCATGCCAATGCGAAAGGATAGGAGTCAGACATATGGGAGAAAGGAGGTAAACACGACCAATGGGGGGAGAGAGAACAAATAATGAGATATTAATAGTTTGAAAGGGGGGGAGGGGTGGTGCGTGTTGGTGGTGTGTAACAGCGGCGGCTGAATCGATGGTCTTGACGGGCAGGGTGGGGGGACCGGTGGGTGGTGCGGCGAGGAACAGGGGGGGCTGCGCGTCGGTTTGCGACCCTGGGTTTCCTAGTCGAGTGCGCTGGGCCCAGCGCCGCAAGGTGAGACTAGAGAGGGTGTGTGTTGTGGTTGTGGGCGTGTGGGTGCCCACAGGCCGTGGGGGGGGGGGGTGGGTGCCGCGCGGGTGGCGACGCCGCCGGGGCGGGGTGCGCGGTTGCCCCAGGATATAAAAACCACATGGAGGAACGTGGGGCCGAAACGCGGCCCACAGGCCAGGGTGGCGCGCGGCATAGGGGAGCCTCGAGTTGCAAGTGTGCAGCCGAGCGCGGACGGCCGGCGAGCTCGCCTTTCAACGGGGGGTGGCGGCGCGTTGTACAACAGACAAGCATGCTTACGGGCGCTAGGGGCGTGGCTGCAGCGGGAACAGGGCCAGCTTGGCCAATAGGTGCTCCTCACAGCTCAGGATGTGGGTTGTGGGGCTCATGAATACAGAGTAGCTTAGAAAGAAAGTCGGGAAAGGTGGTGGGGTGAGTGGCCAGAGTACATATTGGGGTATATGTCTGGGAGTTGTGGGAAGAGGAGAGCGAGTGGTTGGGTGTTCCTGGGGGTTCGCGCAACAGGGGGGGGGGGAAAGCGTGGTGGGGGGTTGTATGTAAGACCAAATGAGGTAGGAAAATGGTGGTGGGAGGGTGGTTGTGGTACGTGGGGGTCGAGAAAAAGGGGGTTGGTGGTTGTTGTTGTTTGTTGTTTTGGGCTAACATGCTCCTACCCAGTAGGGACAGAGTTGTCGCATGCCAGAGCACGTGGCGCGGGACACGGGGCCCGCGCCACGCGGGGAAGGGCGGGAAGGGGCGGAGGGAGAATAGAAAAGCCAAGGAGGAAAAGGAGGCGAGAGGCCAACCGCGGAAACACAAAGAGCGGGAACAAAGAGCCTACTGGCCGGCCACGGACAAAGGGGAACAGGCGGGGAAACAGCGGGGGGGGGGAGGAAAGGAACGCCAGCAGGAACGAAAGGAGAAGAAAAGAGCGGCAAGTGGGACACAAAGGGCAAATGGGGCCAAGGGAAACGGAGATGGAAGCGGGGCACCAGCGAGCAGGCAGAAAGTGTAGAGTCGCCGGGGAGCAGAATGAAAGGCGCGACACCAGGGCAGGCACACAGAGGGAAAGGGGGGGAAAGGGCCGGCGGCGAGGCCCGGGCAGAAAAAGGCACGGGGGCAGACCCAGGGTGGTGAGACGAAAGGCAAGGGGCTGAAGAAAGGAAGAAGCAGCCCGCAGAGGAGGGGCAGAAAGGGGGACTGGGTCAGGGGAGCGGGGTTGGACTTCCAGGGGAAAAGGCAGCCGGGGGCACGGGTTGAGGGGGAAAAGCCAGGGAACGCAGAAAAGTAACAGAAATAGGAAAGTGTGCGGTGCAGGCAGAGACGGGAAATGTTGGTTGGAAAAAACGCGTTCGCGGTGGGGTACGACCGCAGAGCTGATAAAGAAATGGCAAAGAGTGCCAGCGTGTCCCGGACCGGGTGCCGGGGGGACCAGACGGGCTGGACCAGGGGGGGGACACTGTGAGTGGACAGGTGTTGGTGGGCAGGGGGTGGGAGCACGTGGGACTGGAGGCGATGCATAAAATAAGAGGTGTGCTGGGACAAGCGAGGACAAGATGGACAGGGGCTAGGAAGGGGTGGAGGGGAATGGCGTGGTTGCGCGGTGTGTGTGTGTGGTTTAGTGGGGGGGGTTGTGGGTCGCAGCAATGTGGATGCAGTGGTTCATGGTGGGCTGGTGCGGGGGGGGTGGGCGAGGTGGGCTTGCGAGTCTCGTGGTGTGTGTTGTGTGGGTGGGGTGGGGGTGGGGTACGCTGGAAGAGTGCTGATATGACGACAGAGGCGGGCGGACGTTGGTTCGTGTGGATTGTCCGGGGGAGTTGGGGGGGGCGGCGGGGGTTTGTGTTTTTGACAGGGAATCTGGGGGGAAGTCGATGTGTGCGTGGGCGTGTGACGAAGGCTGGGCGGGTGTGCATAGTTGGGAGCCGGTGGCGGCTCCGGGGGGCGCACTGGGGTGGTTGACAGGGTTGTGGAGGAGAACAGAAAGGCAGCAGAGTTGTGGCTGCCACTTCCTCGCAGTGTGTGTCTGAAAGAGTGGTAAGCCAAGAACCTGTACCTGAGGAGGAAACGAAGGGGAAGGGGTAAAGCTGGACAGTCTGTGCAGGGAAGTCTCTGTGACCGAGCAAGCAGGGTGAGGTGAGGGAGAGTGGGAGACGGTGGTCGTGGGCGATAGGATGAGAGGTGGAGGTGGGGGGAGTCGGCATTCGCCCGGCACGTGTGTGCGTCGGGGGTGGTGCGGCAGGGGTGGTTCTTGCTGATGCTGGCGTGTGCAGTGGTCAGCATGGGTGGGAGCCACGGGTGCCGTGTGAGTGGGAGTGTGGTGGTGTGGCGTGGAGTGGTGTGAGGGGATGCGCGGCCTGGCCGAAGAAAAAGACGGCAGGCCATGGCAAGGATGGCGTTCCCACACGGGGGACCAGGCCCAGGGGGGGGTGAAGGGAGTCGAGGGTGGGGGTGGGGGGGGAGGGGGCAGAGGGGTGGGAGCGGCCGAGAGGGGGGGGGAAGGCCGGGGGAAGGGGGGGGGGGGAGAAGAAAGGGGGGAGAAGGGGAAGCGGGGGGGAAGGGCCGGGGGAGGGGGCCGCGACAAGAAACGGGAAGTAGAAAAGTAGAAGGGAGGGGGGAGGAGGAGGAAGGGGGCGTGGGTGTGGGGGGGGCACGGAAGAGCAGGAGCGGGGGGTGGGCCCGGACAGGAAAAGGCCACTGGCCACGCAAGGCCAAAGACGGAAAACAAGAGCAAGACAGAAGCAAAAAGGAACGGGCCGGGGGCGAGACACAAAAGGGGGGGAAAAGCGCGGAACAGGAGAAGAGGGAGACAGACAGGCGCGCCGCGCAGAGGACAGGGACAGGAAAAGGAGAACCAGCGGGAACAAGCACGCACAGAGACGCACAAGCCGGAGTGAGGAGGGAAAGAAGGGGGAGCCAACGCAAGAAAAACGGGGAAAAGGGGGGGAGCCAGGACGAACGGACAGAAGCGCACGAAGGGGTGGGGGGCGGAACAACAACGCGGCAAACCCCAGGGGGGCGTGGGTGGAAAGAAAAAGGGGGGTGGGCCGGGGGGGGCGCAAGAAGCCAGGGGGGGCAGAACACCAGAAACAGCAAAACACACAGAAAGTAGCAGATGGGCGGGGGACAGAAGAGGTGTTGTCAAGGAGAAGGGGGGGGAGAGCAACAACCCGAAGGGGGCAGAACCAGGGACGGACAGAAGCCCCCCCAGGCACACGGGCACCTGGCACCGGCAAGCCAGAGACCACGCAAGCGACCCAAACGGGGGTGGGCGGGACGGCGGAGAAGGGAGCCATGGAGACGCAAGAGGGCGGGAGGCCCGGCGCGGGTCGGGAGTAAGAGGGGGAGCAGGTGTCGGGCGGGGGGGGACGCGGGGGGCTGCGGGGGGGGTCCGGTGCAGGCGTGGCGCCCGGAACTGGGTGTGCGGCGTAGAGCGCGGTGAGGGGACGCGGTAAGGCACGGCGTGTGTGGGAGCGTGGGGGGGGGGTGTTGGTCCGTAGGGGGGGGGGTCGTGGGGTAAAGAGGCGGGTGTGACAGGTGTGGGTACCAAGGGCTGGGGGAGCGGGCGCGTGACGTGGGGGGGGCAAAGGCACGATCGGGGGCCCCAGCACAACGGGGGCAAACCGGGGGGGGGAAGAACACACAAGAGGTGCCAGGGGGGGCAAAAGGCTGGTCGGGAGCACGAGGCGGAGGGGACGTGTTGGAGCAGGGCGCGCGGGACGGGGGCCAAACACAGACGGAGCGTGTGAAGGTGGGGGCCGCGCACGGGGGGACAGGGGGCGGGGGGCGACGAGGGGCCAAAGTTGGTAGTCCCGGGGGGGGGGTAGAAAGGCCGGGGGAAGGGTGGTGGGGGGGAGAGTGGCGGAAGGCCGAGGGTAGCGGAGAGGGCCGGCCAGGAGGACGGAAGAAGTGTGTGTGTGGCAAAGGCAGGGACGCGCAAGACACAGGGACGCGTGCCAGGCCCGGGGGCGGAGGGGGGGGGGGGAGGAGGGAAGGCGGCCCGAGGTGGGGGAGCGGGGGGAGGGCGCGGAGGGAAAGGGAAATAGAAGGAGGAGGGGGCGGAAGAACCGGAGGGAGACGGCGACACAATAACGGGGGAAGGGAGGGCAAAGACCGAAAAAAGGGGCCGAAGCGGCGAAGGAAGAGAACGACAAAAAAAAACCAAGAAAAAAAGTAAAAAACACAAAACAAAAAAGAAAAGTGCCAAACGAAAACAAAAAAAAACGAAAAAAAAAACAAAAGAAAAAAAGACAGCAGAAAGACGCGAGGGAAAAGAAAGGAGGGGAAGGACAGGGGCAAGAAAACAAACACAGAAGAACCAAAAGCCCAAGGGCGCGAAAAAAAGAAAAAGAAGGGAAAAGGAAGCAGGCAGCAAAACAAAGAAGAAAGGAGGGGGGAGGGGGACGAGGGGGGACGGGCTGAAGGGAAGCGGGACGAGGGCAAGAAGGGAGCAGAGGGGACCGGTGGGAGGACGAGGACGAGACAAGAAAAAGAGAGACAAAAGAGCAAAAAGCAAGAAACACAAACAGGAGAAAAAAAAAAGAAAAAGCAAAAACAAAAACGAAAAAAAAACAAAAAAAAAAACGGCCAAAGAAGAAACCCGGGGGGGCGGGACACAAAAAAAAAAACAACAAAAAAGAGAGGACCCGGCAACGAGGGAAAGGAAACAGCAAAACAGAAGGAGCCCGCCGACGCAAATGACACCGGAAGGAAAAGGGGGCAGGGCAACCAAGAAGGCACGGGAAGAAAGAGAAAAAAAAAAAGACGCAACAAAAAAAAAGAAGAGAAAACGACGCAGAAGGAAAACAGAAGAAAGCAAAAAAAGGGGGGGAAACGACAAACCAAAGAAGGACAAGGAAGAAGGAAAACGCAAGCCGGCAAACCGCGGGACAACAGCCAGGCAAGGGGGCACAAAAGGAGAAGAGGGAGAAGCAAAACACAGAAGGAACCAAAAACGAGAAGGACCGGACAAAAAACAAAAAGAACAGGGGCAACAAACAAACACGCAAAAGGCAGGGGCAGGGGAGAACCCCAGGGGCCGCCGGGAAACGCATAAAAAAAAAAAGCACACCGGAAAGCGGCAGCCCGCAGCAGGAAGCACGAAGAAGAGAAAGAAG
>NC_056526.1:112150822-112153332 GCF_019175285.1 Sceloporus undulatus
GCTCGTCACGCACTAAAGTGCCGGTTTGTAACCGGCCTGAATAAATCTAAAAAGTAAAGATGCTGAACGCAAATAGAAAATAATGAAATGAATGGTACTTTGCCTAGAAAAGCACAAAATTCCTACACATATAAGAATGCTCCCTTTCTCCTACTCTCAGCCTCTATTCCCCTTCAACTCAATTGAATTGAATTGAATTGGATAAGGAACCACCTCACCAAATTAGTTTATATTCCTCTACTGGCTTGATCTTAATTTGGTGCTTCCTTCTCACTGTTTCCTGTTTTTGAGTGGGTATAATCTGGATGTGCTTGCTGGACTTTACATCACATTCTTAATGGCCTCAGAGTCCTCCATATTTTAGGACTGGATTTCTGCAATGAGGAAGCTCCTGTAATCCTGTGGGCTACCTGAAAATTTTAGAACCACAATTGCATATGCTTTTAAGCTACAAGAAACTCTACATATTCAGAACAGCATTTCCAATGGAGAAAAAAAATAGGATTATACTCTGAGGTAGCAAACTGAGCAGGCTCACACCCAGTACTTACCTATTTGCATCTCTCTCTAAGAGTTTCAGCATAGTAGGAATGCATGTCTGAGGTGGTCTGAGAAATCAGGAGGGGTTACCACAAACACAGGTTTCTTTCCTTAGTATGAAGACTTTTTCCTACCAGGTAGCCATGGAAACTTCCTTGCTTTGCCCTCCTTCTGTGAGTCACATCTGTGAGTCAGTAGGGGATTCAGCTAGGAGCCTAGCTCTATTTAATTCCTCCCAGAGGCTTTTCAGGGCAGTAATTCTGCTTTGGTCAAGCCCCACCTGGAATATTGTGTCCAGTTCTGGGCACCACAATTCAAAATGGACATTGAGAAACTGGAGCGTATCCAAAGGAGGACAACTAAAGTGGTGAAGAGTCTGGAAACTATGCCCTATGAGGAACAACTTAGGGAGCTGGGGATGTTTAGCCTGGAGAAGAGAAGGTTAAGAGGTGATATGATAGCCCTGTTTAAATATTTGAAGGGATGTCATATTGAGGAGGGAACAAGCTAGTTTTCTGCCGCTCCAGAGAACAGGGCCTGGAACAATGGATGCAAGCTCCAGGAAAAGAGATTCCACTTCAACATTTGGAAGAGCATCCTGACAGTAAGAGCTGTTTGACAGTGGAACAAACTTTCTCAGAGAGTGGTGGAGTCTCCTTGGAAGTCTTTAAACAGAGGCCAAATGGCCATTTGTCATGTATACTTTGACTGAGAGTTCCTGCATAGCAAGGGGTTGGACTTGATGGCCCTTGCAGTCTCTTCCAACTCTATCATTCTATGATTCCTTATCTGGTTGTTACTGGCCCTTTCCATTAGCCTCTGACATTTTCATTCCAGAAGGTGATGCCCAGTCACTTTTGAACTAATTTCCTCTACCTTATTTTCACATTGATGCGAAATGCACACTCTCCTTAATATGACTGCCACCAAAATAATAATGTGAGGTTGCGTCCCCAAACTGAAGCAGACACTTTTAAAACTCTTTATTTTAAAATACTGTATAATGATGGTAATGTGGATGTTATTTAAACTGGAGACAAGCTTTTGTTGAAATAAAAACTGAACTTTACTGAACAGGTGTTTTAAACAGATGTTACTTGAAAAATTTCAAAATAAACAGTTGTTGCTTCAGGCACTTGTGTTATATGGTAAAATTATTTTTTGAATGTTAACTTTGTTACAAATCTTCAACACTCCACAGAGTATCAATGTTACTAATTCTCACGGACATTCACATTGTCCTTTCCTGCTTCTGTTCCTAGCCTACAAGATTGTTGCTGCTGCAACCGCACAGGGGCAGCAACGATTCGCTCCAAAAAGGAGCTGTGAAATGCACCTCCTTTCCATGCCACTGTCAAGGCTCCATTAGCACCCTGGAGTGGTGCAATGATGTCTCTTGTGTGCTGTGCTGTTTGGATATGGCACACAAGGCACTTCATTGACACACGTGCTGTCTGAATGCATGCACACCCAAAATGGCGCTGGGAGAGCGCAGAGCATGTAGACACTCCACTCTCCTGAGCCCTAATTTCGACCCCAGGCCTCAGTCTGACCAGCTCTAGTAAAAAAAAGCTAGACTAATATTGAATAAGGAAAAGGGATAAAAAGCAAGATGGAAGAGTGAGGAAAGTCAGAAAGCAAGATGGAGAAGAGGCAGAAAAGAAAGAAAGATTTGTATGGTCTAATAAGATGAACTTCTGAAAAGCTGGAGATTTTGTGCTTCCCAGTGACACCAGCAGTACTACCACTTTGGCCTTGAGTGATTACTTGGAAGAAGGAAACAAGGGTTTGGAGAAGGAGCAGAGAAGAAATTGCAATTCCATGGCAGGCTGCTTGCTTAACCCTGATGGGAAATGCAGAGAAAATTCATGCCCGGAAGCACTGTAGGCCCAGCTCTAGATCTATTAGTTAATGCAGAGTATCATCATCATCATCATCATCATCATCATCATCATCATCATCATCATCAT
>NC_056526.1:112153342-112165739 GCF_019175285.1 Sceloporus undulatus
ATGTTTTATTTATAGACCGCTATTCCGCAATGATCATAGCGGTGTACAGTAAAAATTGCAATACAAAATTAGCCCATACCCACCCCCTCATTCCCTCCAGGCTGGACGATGACAGTTGGCCATGGAGGGAGGGCTCTGTCACTTCAGGGCAGTCCCGATAGTGTTGGACCCGTCCTCTCACTCCCTCCAGGCTGGACGATGACAGTTGGCCGTGGAGGGAGAGCTCTGTCCCTTCAGGGCAGTCCTGATGGTGTTGGACCCGCCCTCTCACTCCAGTAATACCTGCAACCATCCAAGGCTGGGTCAACTAATTTGGCATGGAAGAGGAGTATAAAAGCTTCCTGAATTTCAGAAGAGTCTAGAAATTTGAGTGGAAGTGAAGTTAGAATGGAGGTCCTTGTAGTGTTTTTATACACCAGGATTGTACCAGATGGTAGAAATTTGCCTGAGTCTGTTACAGTTGCTCAACCATGTTTTAGCCAACACTACAACCAACTCCATCCAAATACCATGGCTTGCATTAAAATGCTGACACAACCTTTGGCTGCTTAGCTATCAATTACTTTGAAAATCTAGTTATGACTGCCCCTAAGTACAGTGCTATATGATTGCTTAATATATTCCCAAAATCACAGAATGGGAGTAATTGGTTTCCTTAGTGGGTGTTAGAGAACTACCATAGATGAAAGCCTATCATAGATGAAACCTTTCATTACTCCAGTTTCATGTCTGGTCTGTGCCTGAGATGAAGAGCTTTGGAGGTCTTGCTTCTCCTACAGGTGAATACCAAGACATTTAGAAAAGGAGTGGAACATATATTTGTTTGCTCACATGGTGAAATGAGGGCAAGAGACAGCAGAGACGAGAACTATTTTGGTAAGATGCAAAGCTAAGGCTGCAGACTGAGACACACTTTTCCTAGGAATAAACCCTACTGAATGAAATGTGATGTACTTCACATGACATTGGTTACATATAGGATTAAGCTGTAAACCTGGGAACATTCAGGACCTTCTCATGCTTATTTAAGTAACCCATCTTACTGTATTGTACCACCACTTGATATGGTGCTAGCGAAACCATAAAGTGAGAATCATTGGATACCTTAACCTTCCAGTTTTGTCATCCATATGTTTTCATCCCATATAATTTTCAGAGTGCAGTGTACATCTATTAAGAATAATAGAACTTCTATAAACTTGCTGGGCGGGGGAGGATAACTCATCTTAAAATCCAGAAGGATTTACTTGCAAACTATGCAAATTTGTAACAAATGGAAACATGAAAAGAAAATGCTTTGCTGAATAAGGAAAAACCACATGAGACACCAATTTCACATTTGCTTTGTGTCTGTCAGCAAAGAAGCAATAAGAAGAAAGTGAAATTTGTGAAGGCACACACAGAGATAGCAAAAGGCGTACAAAATAAGAAAGTGCCAAATGTACAAAATGGAAACAAAGTTAACAGACAAAACAAATAACCATGCCAATAACTTACATAAGACAGACAAAAAAAAAAATAAAGCATGAAAGGAAGGCTAGAGTTTCCTAATTATTTTCTTGAAATACCACTTAATTGACTGTAGTCTTAATGCTATAGGAGTCACTGGGAGTTGCTTCATTGACTTCAGTGGTTTAGAATGTCAGCCTATTCATCATGCAGAGAACAAAGGATGACAATGTACTCAAGAATGACATCATTCCCATGTAATATGATAGACATGAGACCCAGCATGTTGTGGTGGTTTGAGCATTGGACTACAACTCTGGAAACCAGGGTTTGATCCGCCACTTGGACATGGTAGCCCATTATTGTCATAAGCACAAAGAAATGACTTGAAGGCACATAACAACAAAAACATGAAATATACAAATATATTCTGTAGAAATCAAGATTGGACATTCAACAATCTACTACTTAGCCTTCTATCACTGTAGGTCATTGTATGGCATCACTATACTACAAGTTACACTTTTCTTTTTCAGTAGACATAACTTTTTGGTCATGGGAACTATAATTTAGTGGGGTTCCTAAGAATTCACTGTTAGCAATCTTTACCTTCCCATAGAGAAGCAGAGTGCATAGAGTTTGACATGGAAAAGGGATAACTATTAATTCATTTAAACCTATAGTGATAGAAGCACAATTTATTGTATCTAGTTTAGATACAAGCTTAAAAGACCTCAAATTAAGACCCCAACCATGACATCAGTCCCAAAGGTGAAATGACCTTTTAATTTTTCATCACCAGGGGACAAAATCCCTTTCTCTGATACTAGTGGCAGCCCCATGATCTTCTTTAAAAGCCTACTGATTGGGAGCCACCATATTCATGAAAAGGAGACAAAGAGCTGTAATGTACCACCAATGTTCTGCTCGGATCATAGAAGAACCACAGGACAAAAGGCCAAGACTTGACAAGAGTTAAAGATCTTGGGGCACAAGATCTTTTGCTCTGAACATTTCATTAGCCTTTGGAGTCTCTAATTCTGACATGCTGTTATTCAGTCTAGCTATGGAGCTGGATACCGCACTCTCAGTTTAAATAAGTACTGTGAGTTCTATGAAGGTTTGAAGGTTTGAAGAATAAGGAAAGCATTCTTCCTGCACTGTTCCCCACCTTCCCATCACAAAGGCTCTGTTAGATTTAAAACCTATTTGCCACCAAACCCCCTAATTAAGGGGCTGTTCACACAGCCCCAAAGGGGCATCCTCTAACCACCCCTTTTACAGCCAGATTGGGGCTGTGGTAACTACACACCATGGCCCTGATCTGGCCTTTCCAGGGCACAAAAATGAGCCACAAAAATCAGCTCCTTTTCGCACCCTGGAAAGGGCACCATAGCTGCGGCATTGTGGCTTTACGGTGCTCCGTTGCCACATTGTGGGGACACAGTACCAGTGGAGTGCTGTGATGTCATGCGCCATGCGGTGTGGCATGCCATGTGGCATCACACCACCCTAGGGCAAAGCCAGGGTGTGCATTGTGTAGAAGCTACGTCCTGACCCCATCCCCCAGCTGGCCTTTGAGGCCGGTCTGTACAGGGCCTAAGGAACAGCAGAAGGAGAGGAGCAAGGAGGTGTATCAGTGGAAAATGAGTGTAAATTCTATCAGCAGCTTCCTTGTGTGAAGATGGGAATTGAAGTGAGGCAGGAGTGTAAATTCTGAAAGAGGCTTCCTTGTGAGAAAGCAGAAAATGGACAGTGGCAGGTGTTTAAATTCTAGCAAATGCTTTCTTGTGAGGTAGTGGAAAATGGAGTGTTGCAGTTTAAATTCTGGGAGAGGCATTTTTGTGAGAGAGTGGGAGATGGCATAAGACAGGGGTTTAAATTTTGGCAGTGGCTTTGTGATGTGAAGGTGTAAAATAGTGTGAGATTTTAAATTCCAACTGAGGCTTCATGGAAGAATTGACTTCCATGGGGGAGTCTTGCCTCAGCCTCTGCTAGTGCCCTGAGACCACTTCTCAGCCTGACCATTGCAAGTTAAAAAATGTTTCTTCATTTCAATCCATGGTTGCTCAAATCCACAGACATTAAACCTATGTATGCTGAGGGCCCACTGTATAGAAGGATAGTTACAGAGACAACCCTCTACTTTGTCTCTTTCAATACATTGCTGCTTCTGGTTGGTAACAGAAACCAAACAGATATCTATGGAGAGCTCATAAGCAGCACATGATAACATTCATGTTCTCATCATTTTCATGTTCATGGTATGGAGAGATATACTGACTGTGATACTTGAGATAATGTATAGATGTCTTTGATATGATCCAAACATTCATAGTACTTTTTAGAGGCATTTAAATTGGTGAACAACACTGCATTTTGTAGTAATTATACATTAGGTGAAGCAATTGTTGCAGTCTCTGAAAGGTGTTCCTTCACCTTCTTGACAGCTGTGCATTCTCCCGTTCTATAATATTGTGTATACACTGATCAGAAGTGTAGATAGTATTCACTGTATGGAGAAATGTACCATTTGAAAGCCCTATTTAGAGGAAAGCTTTTTAGAGCTCCCCTATCCATACTTTTGTGATCACAGGGTTCTTCCTGCTGATGATTGAGGCTTTTCTTGTCCCTTCAGAAACATTCCTTTAACCCTTGGTCCTGATACTTGCTCCAATTCATTCCCTAATAATTTCCTAATAAATGAATTAGAGATGGGCTCCTAGTATCCTTATCTTATATGTGTTCTGTTATTTTGTTAGTGTACTCATGATGTTTCTCTTATAAAGTCATTCAAGCCACTCTTCTCTGACTACAAGAATAAATATAAAGCTTATTTACAGTCAGGTGTTAAGATTGTATCTTTTCAAAGTTGGCTCACAAATCGTATAGTTACAATATGTACAGATCTTCTTGTCACAAATTATTTCCTATACAGTTCCCTCAGTGACTTTCTTTCAACTTTCAACTCTCTCCTGGTTCTCTTAAATTAATCCTTTATAATGCCCCTTCAACAGGACTGTGAATCCTCTTAAGGGGCTGGCCTGGATAACAACTGACAAACCTACAGAACAAAACAGATATGAACCACCTTGAACTGACTTGTGAACCAACTTGTTAACTGACACACTCATCAGTTCTTACTTTCTCCTCCCACTTTATAGTAACTTCTCAGGCATGAGTGTGTGAGGAGGGAGCAAGCAACTGTTGGGGATTGTTGTGTGTGAACAATGGTCATATAGGGCCCAAACAGACAGGCCAAAATAAAGCTGCTTCAGGTCACTTTGGAGGCATGCTGTTTAAATGATGCATGCATCCTAAGAGGCCAAAAGCCGTGCCAAAGCCAGGCTCCAGTCCTAAGGACTGGAGCGCAGCTTTGGCACAGCTTCTGGCCTCTTAAGATGTGTGTGTCATTTAAACAGCATACCTCCAAAGTGACCCGAATCAGCTTTATTTTGGCTTGTCTGTTTGGGCCCATAGCTATCTGGCATTCTGTGGGAAAGAATGTGGAAGGGAGGAAGGAGGAGAATCTTAAGTAATTACATGAAATTTAACTTGTTAATTCAAATCTGGCAAAGGACGTGCTGCTATGCTAATTTCCCCAATAAACTATTTCTGGTTTCCTCCATGAAATGAATTCATTGATTTAGACTGAGAGAGGGCATTACACCCACAGTTACATCCTTTTGGCTCTTTTTACTGTCTTGCCCTTTTATCCACATGATCCCTCCCTGGATCCAGTGCACAGGCCTCAAGGTGACCTCTGTACTGAACAAATGGCTGTCTTGGCCAATGGGTTTGTAGTAATAAAGTGGGTTCATGGTAATAAAGTAGCCAGTCTTTCATGCCAATTCTTAAATGTAAATAGTCAGACATAGTTGTATGAAATATAAACACTACCAATTTATTATATAACAAATAAGTTATATATTATATAGGTTTAGTAGTAGTTGTTGTTGTTTTTGTTAAGCACCCTGAAGTCGATCTTGACCCATTGTGACCCTGCTAATGAGACATCTCCAACAGACCCCTTGCCGTCAATTGCTCTGCCCAGCTCCTGCAAACGTATACTTATGATGTTTTTAATAGAGTCTGTCCATCTAGCATGTGCCCTTCCTCTCTTTCTACTTTCCTCCATATATAAAAACCAAATATGAACTGCCTAAACTCTGCCCACATTCCCAGTTCCCCAAACCCTATTCAGATTTTCATCCTGTCTCTGACTGCCTTCTATTCTCCCTGTTCACTCCCTTTACAGCATTTCCTGACCCATGACTGGCCAGCTGTAATCCAGCTTGCCAATATTTTCTCCTCACACACATATTTGCTCATAATTACAGATTACATAGAAAGAAATCTAAAAGTGTTAGTCCCAATACAGATTTGGGGGAATCAAAGGTGAATATGGATGACATTTTGCCTCCTCGGGCTAAACATGGAAGACTTTTGTTTAAACCAAAATAAAAATTAAGTCTAGCAAAACATATTGGAGATTGTGGGTTTCATCTCCCTACCCATTATTGTACAAAAGTGTAGCATGCATACACTTGCTGCTTTACACTGTCCCTGTCCAACTCTTTGGAGAGTTTCTGGAATTTCTTACTTGAGTGAATATAAAATCCAAGATGAAAAATTATTCGATATGCCAGCCTGCTGAGAACACAAAGGATCTTGAACAGAAGGATCCTACTTTCGGTCCACTTAGCAGAAGTTTAACATTCTGGATAACATCTTGTATTGTTTGGATTAAATCCATCATTAAACATAAATGAGAATAAAAGACTGCAATACACAAATGTTCAAATGCCAAATGGAAACTTATATGGGGAATCTGTCACCATCTGGACTCAGTGCGGAAGGGAAAATATATCCATTTATCAAATTATAATTCTCAGACACCATTTCACATCAGGATTTAAATGTTGATTAAAAGGCAATCTATTCCAGTTCATAAAAAGCGACTTTGGGCATAGCCCATGGTTAGACTAAATGTCAAGTGTTCTGTAAGAATTATGAAGTCATCCCAGTCATATGAGTGCATAGAATTTGAGTGGGTCATGTTTGCTTATACTTCCATGGTAAAATCCATCTTTGTACACTTGTACTTGTTTAAATGCAACATTAGACTCAGGTAAAATTGAAGCATAAAGAAGAGAGACATTCATATACTGAATTTTTTTTAAAAAAACCCTCTTTCCTTTTTGTACAACCCAATGCTGATAAAGAAATGCAATAAAGCCACTCCCTACCACCACCACCACCACTTTAGACAGTGGTTTACATGGGAGAGGTGGATCACTTGGCAGCATCATGTTGCTGTTCAGCTGCATCTGAAAGGGAAAGCTTGTCCTTTTTCCCCTTTCAGAAGCAGGGCAACAGCAACATGACACCTCCAAGTAATCCACCTCTTCTTAGGAAGGCCAGAGTTAAACATTAAATCTGAAGCTTTGCTGACAGACAGAAGCTCTCTACCTCCTCCTGCTCACAATCTGTAACATTTTGTAATATAGAATGCATGAGATGGCATCATAACATTCCACTCCTCTGCATTAACTGCAGAAAGAGTGGGGAAATTCACAATAGCTCCTTACCAAAGAATAGAAGCGAAGGATTTTGAAAGCAGTTACAAACTGGTCATTAATTCTCACCTGACCTTAGCAAAAGGATTATTGCTGGTAAGATGACTTCTCTAAAATAATATTGGGAGGGTGATCCTCTCCCCTCCCTTCACTCCTCTCTTCTTCTTGCTTCATCCATCTAACCACCCATTGATTTATTTATCTATTGATTTATTTATCTATTCCTTCCTGGAATAAAATACTCAGCCACACAAGACTCCCCCACACATGTGGTGACTCAGCCCATGGTTATTGGTTATTGGTATTGGTTATCGTTTTGGTTTTTAATTGCTGAATTTTACCCTTATATTGTTTAATCCTTTTTAAGGGGGGGGAGATATTATGTATATATTGAGGTATTTTAATCTTTGTACGTCGCTTTGATTGTCTCGACAAAAAGCGGGATAGAAAGAAAAATTTTATTTATTTATTTATTTATTTATTTATTAAGGTATGTGTGGCCAAATGCAACTGAAAATCATTGATCTGGGGTTTTCCCTACATATAAAATGCCACCCTACTTCTAATTTGCCAAATACTAATAGACAAGGAGGCAATACATAATCAAAAATTAAGCAAACCTTGTCTATACAGGCAGACATTTTTTAAAATCTGCTTAGACAAGTATAGAAGAGTAGTAGCAACATGACACTCTCCAAATTACAAGTGTTACTATAGGAAATAAGGAACCATCTGGGGTAACAACACACACATAACACTCACAATTCACTATTGAAAGTGTTAGAGAATTGAGCCTAACTCTTAATGAAATACTGATTAAAAATTGTTTACAGGACAACATGAGCAGAAATCTCACTTAGTAAGGGTCTTGTTGGCTTTAAACAACCACCTCAAATCCCCCATTCCCACAGAAAAAAAAAAGGGGGGGAATCATCACATTGATTTGTCTCATAAAGTCCATGAAGGGCATTAAGCACTCAGGGAAACAGGCAAAACACACATAAACAGACATAGGCATACATATATAAGTTGTTCTATGTATAGATGGTGGTATATCAAACAACACATTGTCATATGACTGCTATTTGACTGTACAGTAGAGTCCCCCCCATTACACACTGCCACCTTCTACCTTGCAATCCTATATACCACTCAGACACTGGCTCCAGAGACTTCCCTAGACATCTGGAGTAGAGGATGCCAAGGGACTGCAGTGAGGGCAGGGAATGGCTTCCTTCTGGCTGCAGTGATGAAAGTAGTTCAGTTACTGCAGGTACCCTACTGTGCCCTTTCATCATTGCTTCTCTTAAGCAAAACTCTAGAGAATCATAGGACCTTATCACACTAGCAACTTACCATGTGTCCAAATGTTGCCAAACACTCCAGAATCACTGGCAGTGGGATCATCCGTCACGCTTCTGAAATGTCACTGAAGTGCTCTTGTTGTTCTCCCATCGACAAATCGTTTGCTGAGAAGCCATTTTTGTAATAACACAAGATCCCATTTTTACAAAAATGGCTTCTCAGCGAATGATTCGTTGATGGGAGAACAATGAGAGCGCTTCTGTGACGTTTCAGAAGCACAACGGATAATCCCACCTCTTGCACTTTTGGAGCATTTGGCAAAGTTTGGGCAACGATATCCACATGGAAAGTCCCTAGTGTGATAAGATCCATAGGTACATTAGTGATATTGGCGGTGGGGAACCATAGAAGCATATATTTCCTTTCCAGTATGACTGAGATAATGTAAAATTTTGGCAGCAAGCGGAGGGAGCTACAGCGTGAGCTCTTCCCCATGCCCAGATCTGAAGAGGGTGGGAGTAGGAATGTAAAGTCTGCCCTATTTGTTACTCACATGAAAGGAAGAATAATTAGAGTAGCAGAATAACTGCTCCACAAAACTTTGAGATGTTCAAATACCGGGAGAAAATTGTGCAAAATTCTTGCTGGTATATTATACAACAGAGTCCCCCAGATACAGTATCAAGAATCTATTTTGAAAGTTGGGAATGGACAATTGCAAACACTCCTTCCATTCCTAGGTTGGAGTGATATCAGCATGGAGAGGTGGTGAAGTGCAAGCTCCTTCCATGAGCTCCTGATAGAATGCATAATATGGAAAGAAGATGGACAAGAGCAATTCTCATGGTGCCAGAAAGCGCCTAAGACCTTTTCTTCCACTCAATTTTACATTGCAAGTATTTTTTTTTTTATCAAACAGTGATCCCCCCCTCCCCTGTGATAATGAAAAGTTTTCAGTGTCAGACCAGAATTGCATTTGAAGGGTTATCTTCTATTGACTGACATCTTTTAAACTAATACAAAATTGCCCAAGGAAGTTCTGAGACATCAAACCTCATTGTACAGCATCACATTTCATAGTTCAAAATGGTATTTAGGAGCACCAGAGGGGTTACCTTGTTCTTACTCCAAGGAAGCATTGTCACAGAGCAGCTGCACAAATTTTTCAGGGGTTATTTAAGCCCGCTTCCTCTCTGGGACTCTATAAAGCCACTGGCTGTTCTCCTCTCAAGTTGTCATTCAATGCACTAATGACTGTAAATGGTAAGAATAGCAAACATGACAGGTGTATGTGCTAGAAATCAAGTTTCTACCTTGAGGAGAAATGTCAAGACATTTAACTTTCCCGGTAGTGGGCAGGTTGTGAATACAGTAGATCTGCTATCATAGAGCACCTCTAAAATCACATGGGGAACTGCTGGTAAAGGCAGCCAGTGTGGTATAATGAATTGCATGTTAGACTCAGACTCTGGGAGACCAGATCCTCTTCAGCCATGGAAATCCACTGGGTGACCACAGTAAGAAGAAGGCAATGACAAATCGCCTCTGAATAAATCTTGCCAAGAAGCCCCTATGATAAAGTTGTCATACATCAGAGTCAACTTGATATAACTATGGTTGATAGGCATTCTGGAGGAGAAGGAAAGCAGGGGCCATTACAACAACAGTTGGTTATAGCTATGGGCTTTAGATTGGCTCCTTAATACCAAACTTCAGCACCATGGAAGATGCAGCAGCTACCTGCCCAGGGTGTTTTGCACACAATATTTAGGAGCTTGTTTCTAGGCACTTTGTTTTTAATACAGTAAACATACTTTCAAATATAGTGGCATATGGCTTGGATTTTACTGTGGCGAATCGGCAAGTGCATAAACTGAAAAACCTCTTCCTTGTTTATCCTTTATGTAAGAATTCCATTGCTAAAGTTAATAATAAAACAAAATGAAGCAAAAACAGAGGAAAACCCACTAATTCCTGTTTACTTATTAGAATTTCCAGATTATTTCCAGTAGTACCATATTGCTGGTGAACAATTAATTATATTTAATGAATAATCCATGATATAGAACTAATTTATTTGTGCTCAAGACTGTTTTTTTTAAAAAGCAAATTATGTTATTTATTGAATTTTTATAGTCAATATTTTATTGTACAGTAATCACAGTAGTAATAATAATTATAACAATATAGAGTTACTTCTGGAACTGAACATCTAATTATTTTCCACCAGATATTGCAGTGATTAATTGGGTCTTAATAATTAATAGCCTGCAGACAAGTCGGAAGTTGCTTTTACTGCAGAACTGTTGAACACCATGCCTCCCTGCCCCCACTTCCCCACTTGTTAAGGAGAAACAGCCTTGAAACCGTTTTCTTCAAAGTATCCTTACAGTGCAGAAAAAGGATCTGAGAAGGAAACTGGGTTGTTCAAGTTCTGTGACAGGATAGAAGCTCTCTGAGCCAAATTATCCTTGTACCTTTGGACCTGTCCCCAGGGACACCTGTGTAATCCTATTAACTTCAGTGTGCTATTGCTCCACTGTAATTAGCAGAAGCTGAATAAACAGTACTCTTGCTGATACACAGAGAGTAATAAGATCTAGCTCATTCTGTCTTTGTGATCTGATGACTCTGCAGCATTCATAAGAGTATGAAAGAGGCAAAAGAGTTTATTTTAGTCACCAAAGTCAGCAGATATTGAGCAAGGGGGAATGTATCTGTGGAGCAAGGAACTGCCTGCTTCTCTCTGTCTCTTCCTCTCTCTGTCTCTATATATTGCAAGTAAAGAGCAAGAGGTTAAACCTCACTTAATATATAGTGGAGTAAAACAGATGGCGGGCAAGGAGTGGCTTGCCCCTGCCCCTTTCCTCATTGGGTTGGGGACGTGGCAATCACACACCACACCTCAACCCAGCTTTTTCCCGGCACAAAAGGGAGCTGCAGAAAGCCACTCCTTTTGGTGCCAGGGAAAGGACACCTGTACTGCCTTGATGGTGTTTTTTCAACCTTTCTTTGGCGCAGCATATCTAAATGATTTGCTGCTGAAATACCATGGGTCCACTGCACATGTGGTCAGTCATGGGGCTTCCTGGCAGACTGAGGGTGTGTTGCTGTCTGAATGCCATGCCCCCAGTCCACTGGAAAGCCAGCTCTTTTTGACCGTCTGTTTCGCCCCAATCTCTCTTAAAAGTGCAAGAAATTAATAATGCAAATCGAATTCAAATTCAAATTAAAAGAGGCCCTGGCGATAGAAATATAGGACTGTAGACAATCCATCTGAAATCTTCTATTGCTGACAGAAATGTGGCTTTGACAGCAGAACCCACTTCTGACAGTAGATCTCAGAGATTTGCTGCCAGACCAGTCACCTGGAAGAACTGTTTTGCCGCATACGATCTACCAGCAAATAAGCCTCCCTTTCTGGTCCTAAGAAAGAGCTGTGGCAAGTGAGAAAATAAATTATGCCAGTCCCAAACATCCACCACCTTAGAGGTGCAACTATAATATTGGATAAAGGCCAAATTAGTCCTCAACTAGGCTGAAAGGTTTCTGCATTCAGCACAACTTCAGGTGGCCCAGGGTCAATTCAACTTGGGTCTTTAATTTCAATTTAATCCACTTGTATGTATGTTGCTAGAGAATAAAAGAGGGGTGAAGCTGCAATAAATTATGTCACAGTTTCTTGATAAATAAGAAGGCACAAGGAGCAGAATGTAAATAGATGTTTTAAAGCTCTGTCACCAACATTTTCTCCATTTACCCACATAATATCAACTCAGCTAAAGACATTATTCAGCGACACCAACAGTGGAATCAGAAATTGGCTGAATGCCCTTAAAACTGACAGTTTAAAATAAGAAGCTGATTATCAGGGCCAAGTACATGAAATATTTTTGCAATTCATTGCCCAACAATGTCTCCTACTGTTGTGCTGAATACTTCTCTCCCTTTTTTCCTTAGGGGATCAAGAGGCTGGGGAAGGAGAAGAATGTCAAAGACCTAACTAACCAATTTCCTTCCTTCCTTCCTTCCTTCCTTCCTTCCTTCCTTCCTTCCTTCCTTCC
>NC_056526.1:112165749-112170577 GCF_019175285.1 Sceloporus undulatus
ATCTCTCCCTCTCTAGGGACTGAAGGTACCTTACAAATGTTGAAACAGATACAGCTGAAAAAATACCCAGGTCATGTAAAAGCTAAAAGTCACTGCAGGGATGGGGAATTACAGAACCGGCTCTATTATTAGGCAAATGTCTCAAGTGGCAAAAGTGGGATAGGGCCAAAATAATGAAAACAGACTGGAGGATACAGTCATATGTGTCATGCAATTTGCTACACACCCACTTTATGCTTTCTTGCCATCACTGTTGAAGTAAAATTTAACTACTGGTTCAGTCAGTTTTATTTTAAGCAATGAAGGAAAACATGTTTTCCTTTGCCTTAGGTAGGAAAATGTCTTAGGATTGTCTTCCAACTCTATGGTCCTAAACTGTAGGTGGTGGCCAATGGGATTATATCTCTTTCTTTAAAATATCTTGTGCATGCTTGCATTTACATTGATCACTTTACACAAAAGCTTGTACCCTGAAACAATTCTGAAAAAGCCCAAGTAATCATTATGCATTACATGATCATGTGGGGATTCTTGGAAGTGCTATATGGAAAGAATAATCGAACCAAACATTTTAAAAGTTAAAAAAAAAAATCCACCAGAAATTGATGAAAAGATAAGCTTAGTAAGTCATACAGTTTATGAAGCAAGCATAACTCCTATAGCCCCCACCCACAAGTTTTCAACAATGGTGTGAAAGGGGCAGAAAAACAATGCTCTTTGTACTAGAAGAAAAAAAATATTTAAGTCTACATCAGGACTCAGATTGCTTTGAAATTTGTTTCCTGTCTAAACTGCCCTTATTTTTTATTTTGTATCACTCAAGAGAAATGGGGTGTATTTTGGGTTCATATGTATGCCTGACAGAATTATAAAGCTATATCCCCCCAAATGGCAAGGTTTAATAATAACAAAATGTGATATGAAAATAATAAAAAAAGTGTTTAGAAAGCTTGCTTTGCCAGTTTTCAGTCTTAATTTTACAGAGCATTCTTTGTTCCTCTCTTTCCTGTGTAGATTTCCCTGGAAATAAGGTCCATTGAGTTATACTCCATTTACTTTCTGCTTATTGTTCCTTATACTGAGACTAATAAAATTTGACCCAATAGAAAAGCAGAATCTAAAGACTAAACTATGTGTTACATTATTCATCCTTCTAAAAATTGTTCTTCAACGACTAGCTTCTATTTTGACAAAAAGAAACTGTAAGGCCCTGCTCCAAAATGTGTTCCCAGTTTGGATCAAGGCCTCACTCCATTTTCCAGCAAATAAAGAAATATATATATATATACACACAAAGACAACCTCTTCCTAACACTTGGCTAGCCCTAAAAGTTCTGCCTCTTGGAGTCAATATCTTTGGGATGGAAAGCAGGCATGAGGATGTGGTTTTCAGCAGGGAATTGCAACAGTAGGATCAAAAGCACTTTCTGGACTAGGTCATCATTGCTTCCTTTTCTTTCCTTTTTTTAAAAAAATCTCACATAAAGCATGGTGAAAAGAAGAAGAAAAAACAGAAAGCATGAATAATGCAATATTGACCTGAGACTGAACCAAAAATATAATCACTTGAAGAGTTTGGCTCAACAATGAGCATTTGAAATGGAAAGTGGCCGGAAAAATATTTCATTTGCCAAATCATCAAATCACAACTATTTGTGTGCTCACTTGATGCAATGCTAGAAACAAGGAACTCAAGTTCCTTCACTGCCATTTCAAATTTATTCAAGAGTAAAGACTTGCAAATGCATTTCAAATGCAGGCCTCATCTTCATGAGAGGACCCAGTGTTTTCAGTCACTTTTTGTTTGGAAAGAAGGACTTTCCTGCTGTTTATAAACAGTCTTCATGTGACAGAATTGTGCCTAATGGCCCATAGTGGGCATGAGGGGTATTTGTAGTTGTTAATAGGAGGGCATGTGTGAACCTGGGACCTGAATAATTTTTTATCAATTTATTTCACTGCTATGCTGTCTTTCTTCTCCAGGAAAAGAGATTCCACCTCAACATTAGGAGGAACTTCCTGACAGTGAGGGCTGTTCGACAGTGGAACACTCTCCCTTGAAGTGTAGTGGAGTCTCCCTCCTTGGAGGTCTTCAAATAGAGGCTGGATGGCCATCTGTCGGGGATGCTTTGATTTGGATTACCTGCATGGCAGGGGGTTGGACTGGATGGCCCTTGTGGTCTCTTCCAACTATTATTTTATGATTCTATGATTCTATGATTCTCCCAAAAAGGGATACAAGATGGCTCTCAAGGTAAAAACATTATTAAAATGACACAAAATTTAAAAACAATTAAAATAATCTAGTTAAAATAATATAAAATCAATACAGTTGGCCCTTCTTATACATGGATTCAAGCATCCACGGTTTGAAAATGTTCAAAAAAAGTATAAATTTCAAATGTCAAACCTTGATTTTCCATTTTTTATAAGAGACACCATTTTGCTATGTCATTATATTTAATGAGACTTGAGCATCCATGGATTTTGTTATCCACGGGGGATCTTGGAACCAAACCCCAGCGTATAACAAGGGTCCACTGTACATAAACATACAAAGTTAAAAACATAACTAAAACAAATATCTACCTTTCATGTATATAAGAAATCATCATCTTCATCATCATCTCATTTCCTCCTCCTCCTCCTCCATCCTACCGTGACACAAAGTAGCTTGCAATAATTTTTTTTTTAAAAAATCAACAAGATACAAAAGTTAAAACAATGTTTGGGTTCAGGACTTAATCCATTTTAGAATGCAAGAGATTAGGACAAGGGCCAGTGGATTCAAGCTATGGGCTTTCACCTGAATAGGAGGAAGCATGTCCTAACAGTAACAGCTATTAGACAGAGGAACACACTCCTTTTGAGTGTGGTAGAGCCTCTTCCTTTGGGTGGATCTGTCAGGAGTGCTTTGATAGTGTATTCCTGCATGGCAGGAGGTTGGACTGGATGACCTTTGTGGTCTTTTCCAGCTCTATAATTCTATGATTCTATGACTTATTTTGTGTAAAATTCTGAAAATGAAGCCACTGATGGACAAAAAATATTTCATTCACTGTGAGTGTTGAATCCAGGAAAATATGTTTCCACTTGAAGGCATACAACAACAGTAGCAGCAACAACAATCGCAACAACAGTCTACTGAAAAAAGCTGGACCTGATATCATGAACTGGAGCCAGATGTTTTTCGTTTGACTGATGGACAGAGCAAAAGATCCTGCTTGTTTTCTTTTTAAACTAGTTTTGACTGCTCAAGCTACTGATTTTGACTGCTTAAGCTACACTGGAGCACAGAACATCTCAATTTAAATGTTGGTGTAGCTACACATGGTTCTGAAATTCCAGTCATGAAAGTGGGTCACATCTACCAAATTCTCTGAATGAAATCTGTCATTCTGCTTCACACGGTGGCCAAGATAAATGTTTCTGTATTATTATTATTATTACCTATATGAAAACAATAGGCAGGTCAGAAGTTCTGACTTTTGAATGCATAATGCATCATGTTTTCTTCCACTTATTTCTACAAACAGATAGGACAAGTAATACTGTTCATCTTTCAGATAACTTGAAAACTTAGATGATCCTTCTGTAATCAGAAAATAGCTTCTGGCAAGACTGCATTGATTAAAAAAGAAGAAGAAGGAAAGAAAAAAGGAACTGAGTCTGAAATATGCATCTAAGAAGTTTACTCTCTTCTTCTGAAATGGAAAAAAGAGGGAAAGGATTGGGAGAGAATATAACACACATTTACTGAGAAAGCTGAACACAATACCACAAACTGGCTTGCAAATTACAAAGGCTTCGTGGCTGTAAAGATAATGTGTGGAAAAACAACTATACCAGGCATAGACACATTGATAGATTTGCAAAATAAACAGGGAGAAGGAAGTTTAAAAAGTATTGCTGAGAATCAGGGTGCAAGCAAAGGGATGAAAAATGATGAAAAGCTGTTCTAAAAGTGACATTAGAGTCTTAACTGGCAGTTGACCAGTGTTCCATTTGGAGTCTCCAAGGGATGTCAGGAAAACAAAAACTGTGTTTCGAAGAGGAAAAAATTCTTTCTGTAAAAGGAGAAGACTTAAAAAGAATTGTTGTTGTTACTCATAACCATTGAAAACTTCTGAAATGGATGTCCTGTCAGAGATCTGAACAATGGATAGTCATTAGTTTGTTGTTGTTGTTGTTTGAACAATAGACAGAAAATAGAAAGGTCCTGCAGAGCTCAAACAGTAGTGAGCTTTCAGTGTGCATTGCAAGAACAGAATGACAGAAATGTATATTTACCAGTCTTTGATCAGTGAATCTAGGGCTGGCAATAGTAGGACTATTGCAAATCATTCCCTTTCAAAGAATAAAAACCACACGTTCACTGTTACTGATAAGTGTGTTGAATAGGGACTGGATTGAAAATATTGCTTGATCTGCAATAAATATAACAGTAATCAGCTGCAATATCTGCATGAGAAATACAAACATAAACTAATTATACATATAAAGTATTGTACTTACATCATAGATTATTTTAATATTCTTTACTTACTGACATATCATTTCATTTATTTTAATGGACTGGATGGTGCTTGTGGTCTCTTCTAACTCGATTCTATGATTCTATATGCTTCCTCTCCCAGTGCAGAATCCTAGACAGCTTACACCATGAAATAAAACAGAATACTGCTAAAAATATTTTTTCTGACACTAAAGAATACTTTAATCTTTTTTATCAGCTAGCATATTTAAATCAAACATTGCATTAAACCAGTTTTGAGACATAATAATAATAATAATAATAATAATAATAATAATAATAATAATAATAATA
>NC_056526.1:112170587-112190129 GCF_019175285.1 Sceloporus undulatus
GAAGCCCAACAGAAGCCAGTTAGTAGCCTAAAGCCTATTTGAATGAAAAGGATTTTTTTCTCCTGAAAGAAGGGAAGAGAAGGGTCTACCCTAGCCTTCCATATTAGGCAATTCCAGCACTAGGTAGAAAATCCTCTCTTATGCCTTCAATTAATGTACCTGTGAAGGTGCTGGGAGTGAGATAAAGTTGTCTCTGAAGATTAGAAATCTGAAACAAGTTAATATGGGAAGTTGAAGACTTCCAGGTAGCATGGATCCAAATCTTATAGGGCTGTACAGTTCATAACTAGAATGTTGAAATAGATCAATAGCTATTGATATTTTAATAACAAAGTTTTTCTGTTTTTTCTTCTAATTAATCCCAGTTAGCAGGATGGTATCTTTTAACACCCTACAGTTGCCAAAGTGTTCCAAAGGAAGGCTCATCTAGAGTCCATTATAATGATCCAAACAGGATATAACTAAGGAATATGTCACTTTGGCCATGAAGATCATCGCATTAGCTTCACTTCTGGGATAGACTTGAGATGTAACTTTCTTAAAGTAGAACTTATCGCATTCACCAATCACTGGCCAGTATGCAGCCTGTATGCAACCAGGGTTTCTTTCACAGCTTTTGAAGAACAAGATTTTGCTGTTCTTGAAGAGATGCGGGATAAGCCTGGAGAACCCCAGGTTGCATATGGGCTGCATACAGCCTGGCAAATGATGAATGCGATAAATCTGCCTCAAGAAAGCTACATCCCGGGTATACCCAGGCAGTGAAGCTAATGCAATAATCTCCCATATCACACATCTCCAGGAATGGGCACAGCTGGCACCCAACTTTTCTAACTGTGCATGTGCATTCCCCGGCACTGTTGAAACTTGGACATGCAGGCCTGGGACTGAGTCCAAGAATTTACACTAACTGATAACATACTAGTTTACACGAAGTATCACGGTATCCAGCATAGGTTCAATCCCTTTCATTTGCATTCTAACTGACCAAGAACACCCCTGTACATTTTGGATTAATTTCAGTACATTACTGAAAACAGACAATGTTTTGGTTCCAAAACAGCTTCCTTGGGGTTAGTTAGGGCTGGTGTCATTATCTTATTGAGGGCATCATACCCCCAAACACCAGACAATTTCTGGTGTTTTCATGTATATTTGAAGTAGCAGGGTTGTGGAAGGTTAAAACAGACCCCTGTGGGGTCCAGCACGCCAGTTGTCAGGGCATCAAAAAGGGATCTCCCAGTTTTACCTTCTGAGATTATTCCTCCAAGAAAGACTGTAGCTAATATGAAACAATACCTCTAGGTTCCATTCCAGTACAGTGGCTGTGGCTTGAAAGAGACGGACCAAAAATTGTGGCTTCTGTTCACTTTGGGGGCATGGAGTGTAGATGATGCACACCCCCAACTCTGCCAGAAGCTGTTGTGAGGCTGCCCAAGGCAGGCTGAAGCCAGCTAGACAGGGAGCAGTAAAAAGCCACTCCTTGCCAGAGGCCCATTCAGGAGTGGTCAAGGAATGATTGGGGGCCAATTGAGGCTGGAGCAGCCAGAGGCTGCTTCAAGCCACGGGCCTGCTTTGCTCCTGAGAAGACTATCTGGTCAACTGGAGTGAAAACTGTCAAGAGGTCCAACAGTATTCACTGCAATACATTCCCCACCCTTGCTCAGCTCTGCTGCTGAGAGCTAATACTTCCTTTAGGCAGGTTAGGATCTGCCTTTTTTTATTTCCTTTATCCACTCAGCCACTTCCCTCTGTCTGATTTTATGAGCCAAGGAAGAACATGGATTTCAACTGATAGTATTCCTAATAAATGGTTTAATTATATTATCATTATTGTGCACTACTTTAAGAATTTGTAAATGCAAAGTGGTAAAAAAATCCTAAAATAGATGATAGATAGATAGATAGATAGATAGATAGATAGATAGATAGATAGATAGAGACTTTCTAGCACATGAAAGAAAACTGGCATGAAAATGTCTAGTTGTATCACCAGAAACCTCTAGTAAGTGCAATGACGTTTTAAAAGACTGGTTTGCTATTCCCACTGTTCTGTTTTAGAAACCTAAAAAATTGGGTGTGCTTTAATATTTCTTTGGGAAACTACAAAAATGAGTTGCCCTTCCCAATGATAGGAACATGACTGTGTGTTGTTTTATTTTATATACTCAAGTTATAGAATGGAAGGGAGGGAGGGAGGGAGGGAGGGAGGGAGGGAGGGAGGGAGGGAGGAAGGAAGGAAGGAAGGAAGCTTTGTGTTCATTGGAAACATATACTGGCATCAGAGAGAATAATTCAGGTTTCTGCTGGTCCTCCATGGTGACTCTGCAAAAAAGGATGCTAAATAAGCATTTTCTGTCCTAGATATTCACTTATTCTACACACTTGCACTGTGGTTTGGAGGAGGCAAGAAACTGTTGGTGTCTTTCTCACTCCCTTTTCTTTTTCCAAAATCCACCAGAGGGAACATATATCCTTGTACCTAATGGTGAAACAAATATTTTAAAAATTGAGGGAAAGTCAACTATCACATGTGTTTGAAGATAGATTCATATCCATTCTAGCTGGACCATATTTCAGCCAGGAATGTAGCTATTGGACGGGGGAGCAAAATGAGGGCATTTTCCTCTAAATAAAATTTTTGCCCTGAGATGAAATTTTCTTTCAGTCCTCAAAAGTCTAACATTGTAGTATAAATTCAGTAGGAAATTGGAAACAGAGTTTATACATGGAAAGAAAAGGGACAGGCAAAGTGACCAAGGGAATCAAAACAAAGGAAATATAAGAGTTCTATGTGTGAATAACTTTCAGTGTCTCAGTATCTGCAGGACTAAAATTTAGAGACTGAAAGATAATTTCTTTGGGGGTTAGAATTCTTATTTCAATAGGTCAATGTCCTACCCCACATAGCTTTATCTCTGTCCCTTGCCATCTCCCCACTTCTTCAAGGTATAAATTTTTGCTTTGGCTAAGGGCAAAGGTGGAAGAATTGAGGAGAACAAGGCAGGAGGGACCTCACAAGCCACATCCTGATGGTAAATATCACACCATGTCTCATTTCCCACCAAAACACAATTCCCCTGTTATCAAGCAGTACATCAGATGAAAGACCTGTCATTCCCTTCACTTCCAAAGAGAAACCTTGTTGTGTCTTTTGTTGGATGGAAAGAGTGCTGTCCACCCTTACTCCCCCAAAAACCTCTCTTGTGCTGAATTGGAGAGTTTTTATAACAGCATTCTGGATTCTGGTTACATCTCCAACTAGAAGTTCAGTTCAGTTCATCTTTATTATGGTCATAGACCAGCACAGATAAACAGGGGATACAGTATAAAAGAAGGTTAAAAACAAAAACAAAGGTAAAAACAAAAACAACAGTATTTAAAATACCAACTAGAAGAGGACCTTCCCTTTACAATGGAATAAGAATGAAACCATCTTATAGGCTTGTCAGTTATGGTCTTTCACTTGTGGAACCTCAGTCTGTTTCCTTGATATTCTGTCTGACAATCTTAAATGCTAAATAAAAATACTGCTATTTATGTTTTTAATAAAGACTTGAACTTCTCACAGTACATCTTTTTTTATTGGCTTTAGATCAGTCTTTCAACCAATTGATTGATTGGCTTTAAATCAGTCTTAAGCCTGGTTGACAGCTGACATATTTTTGCACTTTTATTTTTATGGTTGTGTGGTTTTATGTTTTGGTGCAGATTTTAATTTATAGTATGCGACACCTCAAAAACAGAGCTGGGATATAAATATTTTAAATCAAACAAATCCATAAATCCATCAAATACTAAAAGAAAAAAAAAGAAAGGAAAGGACTTCTATTAAGAGTTCCTTCCCAATCATCCCTTTCATGGTTTAATGAATCATGGAGAGTTAGAGATGCTGACAAAAACCCAAATTTGAGGCAAATGTGTAGAGCTTAACTCAGTTGATGCTTCTGTAAGCATCCTCAGGAATGTTAAAAACATTTTGATAGGATTAGCCAAATTTCCAAGGGAGAAGAAGGTTCATTCCACACATTTCTCTTTGTTTTTACTCTGGGGAGACATGTGCCCTTCTGTTGTCTGTTTCTATTGAAATCCAGTTATTTCACTTTCCCCTAAATGGTGGGCATCTATAGCAAAAGCAGATGTTGTTTCCTAGACTTAGCACTCTTGTCCTTAAAATTATTTTAAAGCTTCATCTCCAGACATTTAGGCTATCAGATTTGTGCAGATTCACAGAACAGTGCACAGATGTTCTGAATCAGATATAGACCACCCTTCATCTTACATTGTAAGAAAAGAAATCAAAGGATAATTACAAAATGACAAGTATGATCAGCTTCAAATGTTTCCAGACTCAAAACTAGATGGAAAAAAAAAGACAGAGTTAAGAGTATAATCTGCATTCTTTAGTCATGATTTTCAATTCTATTAGGTAACATATGTCTTCAGGTGAGAGCCAGTGTGGTATAGTAGTTGAGTATTGCACTATGACTTTGGAGATCAAGGTTCGTTTCCCTGCTTGCACATAAAAAACATTGGGTAATCTTGGGCAAATCACACTCTCTCAGCCTCAGAGGATGGCAATGACAAACCCTCTCTGAAGAAACATGCCTGGAAAACCTTATGATAGGTTTGCCTTAGGGACACTTTAAGTTAAAAAAAAAATGACTTGGAAGCACACAACAACAGCAATATATGTCTTCAAGATTAGGACCACATTATGGTGCCAGAGATGTCAAAGCTGGGATGGAAGATCTGTGGCCCTCATTATAATCTGGATATATGAATGCTGCAGACCCATGTTTATAGATCAAGCAGATAGAGGGACTAGGCAAGAAGAACAGAATTGTTACCTCTGTACTACTGTGATGTATACTGGTGTACACTAGCTATTCTCCAAGGCAAAAGACAACTTTTGTTCCAGTCTGTACCTTGAACTATTTCACAGTCAATTATTCCAATTAAATAACTTTGTAATAATGAAATTATCAGATAAAATGGATTCTTTTCATCCAAGAAATCCAAGAGCCCCCAAGAGAAAGTTTCAAGTTTAGTTGCTTTGAAGGAATAGAAGACAGGAAAATGAAGGTGAATTCAGTGAAACTGGTCTCTCACGCTAGAATTAAATATTTCATGCAAGATGAACCATATGAGAATAGTGTTGGGGGAAAAAAGTGAATCTAATTGTCTGTCTGGATTAACTTAAAAGTATAAGGCACTCCAAAAGGTTATTTCCAGTTTTTCATGATATCAAATAGCACTGGAGCTTCGGTGGACTGAAATAGAATCTATTCACTTCTATTGTACTCTGTCTCAAATAATTTTAGAATACTTTTGGAAATGTATTGTATCAGCTACCTTCATCTTATTTTCCCCCTATGAGTTTTTAGTTGCAATGATCGTTTTCCCCCTCCAAGTATTTTTCCCCCCATAAAGCCATAATAATTGCATCCTTTGAGATAGTAATTAAAAATACTAAACTTCTAATTGGAAGTTAAAGGTAAAGACATAAACCATTTTTGGGAAGAATATCTTAAGTTGAACATATTGGAGACCATATGTGTAAATGCCTCTGTAAATCATTCATTTTCTAGATGGAAGCAGGAAATCTTTCAAAATGTTCTTCTGTTTTGTAAAAAGAATGGAGATTATTCCAAAGGAAGGAGGCTTATTATAGGTCATTGCAAAAAATAAAAAAAATATATAAATTGATCAACTTGAATTATAACATTTAATTTTAATTAAACAAAATAAGAGTCAAGGACCTAGGTCCTTCTCAGTTTTTTTCCATGCTATTTTTTTTAGTGGGTATAAAAAGAGGGGGGGGGGGGCTCTCTTATTTTGATACAGTATTGCCTCTCTATTGGCTTTCTATTATCTCTGTTTATGTCTCTAAAAATGAATGGAAATGGCCTGAAATAATGCACAGTAACAGCCTGCGAATGCTTGCCATTTTTTCCTAACACAAAGCCAACTATTTTAATTATTGCTGCCTAGGAATGTAAATCTCAATTATTACATTTTTGTTTGCAAAGAGAAATAAGTGCTGTCATTTTCTCTCCTTCGGAGGATAAAAATATCTCCCACCACCCCCAGTATTATCCCCTTATTTGAGCATATGTTCTGCACAGTACAACATATGCTTTATTTGCTTTAAACAACCATGTTTCATGTGCAGAAAACACTGTTTCTTGTTTAGGAAAGAGATTTTCTGCATAGGAAATGTCTTTTTCCCTTCCTTCCTTCCTTCCTTCCTTCCTTCCTTCCTTTCTTTCTTTCGTGGCAAAAATATCTTCATGTAGAAAAATCTTCTGGAACACATTGTGGACATTGAATAGTCTCACTGTTGTATTCTTTTTCTCTATAAAACATCAAAAGTGTTAGAAAACCAATTTTCCAACCAGAAAACAAATAATAGATAATAGCTGGCATCCTCTTGGGGCATTGCATCTTCATAAGAGGACTAATATCCATAGGAATTAGAATTGTGCAGTAGTACAGCATCCATATCCATATTCTCTGATGAGAAGAATCCAGGATAGGTGAGAATGTTCATAATTTAGGAATTATTTGGTGCAAAATTCACATGAGGTTGTTTTGTGCAAATAACAGCATTTGCGCAGCAGATAATATCATTTTCTGTGTGGGGGAAAAACAATATTTCAATGAAGAAATATTACTTCTTGCACAGAATTTTTTGTTTGTTTGTTTGTTTAGAAAAAGCTACAGTTGGGGATTTGCTCTGTGTAGAATTCATACACGGTTGATTTGCATAGAAAACAACATTTTCTTCATGAAAATTAATTGAAATATTATTTTTCACGGGGAAAAAAGGTTGTTTCTTGCACTAGAAATTCTATTTTATGTGAAAAACAACTATGTGTGAACTTTGCACCCAATAAGTCCCAAATTGTAAATTGCCTTCAAATCTGTATGGTTTTTGAAGATTTTCTTGCAACAAGAAGAAAATGTTGATTTTATTTGATGTTACCTTCAAGAAAAATTGGACCCCTGGCCTTCATTGCCCAAAATGTGTTTAACACTCTAGACTGTCTGTGATCTTGGTTTGGGAGGTTTAAAATATGCCTACATTCATTATATAAGTGGATTATTGTGTGGTGAACTAATATCTAATTGAAAAATAGTATAATCAACTTTCAAACAGAATAAGCCATAGTTATTGAAAGTGCTATGTTACACTTGTCAAATTATTAAAATGTTATATTTTAAGCAGTATATACCACAGTCGCTGCCTGATCCCATTACCCCATGCTAGGCATCTGACATGCTTTACATTTTTCTTTCCATCCTCATTTGGAATGCATGGATGTTCTACAGTCATTAACTCTATCCTGATTTTGCTTCATGAGCTCTCCCACTGTGCCATAATATCATTACTCATGCAAAGGCAGCCATGCATTTTATTTGATTATATTTAGTTTCAAGTTACTGAAGTGAAGTTCTGGAACCCACACATAACTGCTTGGGCATAAGGAGAGTCGCAGCCATAGACTCTAACCAATTATTCTGTATGAAAGTTACAGATAATCAGCAATCCCTGTGTCTTCCCTAAAGGTGAAAAATGTGCAGCATGGTGTGCTATTTCACAGTAGAAGACTAAGGGCATACCCAAGAAATCTCTTTTTAATTTAATGAAATGTGACTATGGCCTGAAACAGATGGGCAGACAAGGGTGGCTTCTGGCTACTCTGGTGGGATTGGTTTTACACAGGCATGCCCTTGGAGTGCACTGAAGCCATACCAGGGCAGTACTGAAGCTGCTTAAGGCAGCCCCAAACTGGCTCCAAAAGGCCACTATTTGGGCCATGGGAGGAAGCACCTTCAGGGCCACAGCATATGCTGAAACTGTGTGTGTCTTCTTCTAGTTGTTGATCCTTTTCATCGTCTTCCTCACTCTTCTGCTTCATTTTCACTATCTTTAACCTCATTTCTCCATACGGCTTGTTTACATTAATTGTATCCTTAGTTAAGAGGTAGAATTGTCAGTATCATAACAATAACATAACAATAACTGGAGTGTGTAATGATACTTGGGAATAACCAGAGTGTGAATTAATACTTGGGAACTTAGAGGCTAAAGGGCAGGCAGTTACAGGTAATGGCTTCTCTGCCATCAGGGTGGTGAATCTGCTCCAGGTGAGCTACCTAAGGTGCGGAACATTATCATCTAATTCAAAGCTGCCTTTAAATTTCAGATGGAACCCCAGAGTGGCTTCACTGCAGGATTGATATTGGAGCCAACATGGTCTGGGAATATCATTACAAATAGTTGAAAACCTCCTGAATATCTATGCAACAATTAACAATCTGAGTGATGCTTTTTGTGTCAGGACCATGCTGTAAACAGGTCTGATAAAATGACATGGATGTGACCACTAGGTGGAGCTGTAATGGAATTATTATAGTTCTAGTGGCAGGTACATAAGGCACATTACAGATGGGCCCCTTGAGGTGCCGTCATTATGTGCGAGGGGTGGCGCTTCCTGACGCGCCTTGCCCCTTGCGCGTAATGAGTGCATCAAAATGGCGGCGCCCTATACATATGAGCACCTCCATTTTGACCTCACAGACGCACAGCGTCTGGACATTGCGCACCAGAAGTGGTGCCGCCCAGGAAGAAGCGCCATTTTGGCACTTCTTTGTTGCTGCGCCAGGGAACCGCATGGTTTGGCTGCTGCGGTTCCCAGACGCAGCAACCGGCAGCGGTGTGAGACCGCCCATTTTGGGCGGTCTGTAATGGGCATAAGTTTGCATTTTAAACAGTGCATCATGGAAATGCTGATGCAACTGTCACCTGCTGAGAGAGTGTGTCAGTTATGATGGTTGGTGTTAGAGTAACTGTCTCTGTGTTTGTTGTTATGGTCAGTTGGTTGGCAAAGTGACTCATTTGTGAGGACTCAACATGGCTGTCTGATACTCGGTGTAATCTTTGTATATAGTTTTGTAACAAAGATTAAAAAGCCCTCTTATTGAGAGAAACCTCGCTTGTCCAGAGATTCATTCTTGTGTGAGAGGAAATTTGCTACGCAACTTAGAGACCTTCTGAGAACCTCAGATTCTTCACAGACCTTCTTCTGGGCATTCTGTCTGTGCACATAAATTCTACTTGTGTTTGCTTCCACAAGGGTTATGAACCCAGCATGCACCTTGACATTTTGTCACTGATAAGAACTTGAATTACAGTAAGTATATGAGACACACCCCTACTTTCTACAGAAACCTAGAAAAATGAACATTTTTTTAAAAATGAAACTTATGACTACACAATACATGCAAACATTATTGAAATAGTACTGGTTCACTTCAAAGAGAAAGCCAAATTAAAAATGATGAGTGATGCATTAGCAAATATATTTACAAACTAATTATTGCTTGTCTATGCTCTTGAATGTTGTACAACAACAGAACCATTTTTTTTCTTTTTGATTGATTTTTCCAGAAGAGTCTTTTACATTATTCCCCCCTCTCTCTTTTTCTTTCTTTAAGTGGTTGGGTTAAGAAAAACTATCAGGAATTTGAATGGAAAAACAACAGAATGGGTGCATTGTAAGCTTGTGAGAAAGAACATCAGTCAGGCATTGTTATTTGTGTGAAAGAAAGAGGAAAAATAACCATGAGAGAAGGCTTTCTTATGATCCTTGTGATAATGCTTGCTTAATCCATTACACAGTTATAGAAAAATTATGAGAACACAGACTTTTGCCAGTCTCATTTCTGAAGTACAAAATTAAATTATGATTCCAGCTGCTCGGTGTAGATAAAACAAGGTCTTATTGTTTTACTGCCAGGTGCCAAGCTCAAAATATCATTGTGATGACTAGGTCCTCCAGTCATCTGGGAACTTCTTCTGAACCATAAGGGGTTAATCTGGGAGGAGGAACATGCTAATGAGAGATGACATCACATGCTAATGAGCTGTGACATCATAGCTGATGTAAGGTCTAACTGACCAATCAGAGAGTAGGACCGCGAGATTCAAGAACTTTCTATGGGAAACCTTTAAAAGGCCCTTTGAGGCCATGCGCTCTTTTGTCTCTCCCTCTCTCCTCTTGGGGGAACCAGCTGATGTCTCTTGGAGTCTGAGGGACACAGACTCTGGGGAATGCAGGTCGAGAGGCAAAGGGCCCTCCCTGCACCCAGGAACTCAAAAGGACTACAAATCCAATCTGCCGTGAGTAGTTAGGAACGTGTTAGTTAGTGCGTTTAGGCCTTTTTGTTATTTTCAACAATGGCTTGTCTGGAATGAACTCTGTAACTATGTTCTTTGACCTGCAAGGCAAAGGGGCTTTGCAAGAGTGTTATAAATTCTTTCTGTCCTATTCTATCCCTTTTTAAAATAAACTTCTTTCTTAAAAAGCATCTGCTATCTCTCTTACTCCTGTACACACGCCTTAACTCGGTTACTGATTGCTCTGGGTGAGCAAGAAAGGAAACTAGATCTCTCTCTCTATCCCTCACAAGTCCCAGTGTGTGTGTGGGGAGGAATTCATTCACTGGGTGGTGGCAGCGCGACTATAGGACCTCCAGGGGTCTCATTCTGCTCAACAGGGAGCGAGAATAGAAACCTAGGAGATCCTAGAAGGGAAAGTGTGACAAGAGAGGACTCCCTGGGAGTAAAGGGCCACGCACAGGGCGCCAAAGGCTCCAGGGAAAGGCCCCCAAGTCACCACATGGTACTGGTGTTCCTAGAGATTCTAAGGAAGTTTTAGGGCCTTAAGTACAGTTTCAAGGGTTCACAGACCTGTCTCCTACCCCAAGATGAGGGAATGGCACGAGGCTCCAAAAATCTTCTTTAATGAAGTCTGTATGCACTTAAACATCATAAAATGAACTAATCTATTGATAAATTCATAATATTAACACAGACATTAACCTAAAATATTAGGATTTACAAGAAATAGACAGAAGTCTGTTACTGCAGGTGGCTGCATGGATCTAAATACTCTTCTGGAGACCCTTAGGGAATCCTGAAAAATACCTAGGAAGAAATGGACATTTTCTACTGATCGACAGTTTTTAGGGGTGTATTTATTACAACAATGGAACATAGTTCCTAAGAAAGTGGTGAAGTCTCTTTCTTTGGGGGTCCTTAAACAGAGGCTGAATGTAGTTTTCTGTGGGTTTTTCAGGCTATGTGGCCATGTTTTAGAAGAGTTTCTTCCTGACGTTTTGCCAGCATCTGTGGCTGGCATCTTCAGAGAGGCTGAATGATCATTTCTCAGGATTGATTGTCAGTTCCTGCATGTCATAGGGTTGGGCTGGGTGGCCCTTGTGGTCTCTTCCAATTCTATGATTCTCTGTTGATGAAACATGGTTACATCACTATGATCCAGAGACCAAATAACAGGTCTTACAGTGGTGGGACTTGGGTTGTCCATAGCCAAATAAATTTTAGGTTCAATGGCCAGCAGCAAAGGTCATGGCCACATTAGATTACTTCATTGGAAAAAATATTCCTGGTATGATGATGATGAAATATAGTCATCCCCCCCCCCCCCCATGTCTCCCTAATTTTTTGTATGAGTTCTGTCACTGAAGAATAGTTGTTAGGTGTAATAAAAGTTACTATTATCATTTTATTTTTTCATGAATACAGAATATCACATAACCCCATATCATTTTTGCCATCCCTATTTCCTGTTTTTGTCTCCAGGAAATATAGTCAGCTTAAGTACGGATTAATGTATTGATCTAAGCCAGCTTTCATGAACAAAGCAGAAGTCCATCTGGTAACAATTCTGTATTTCTAAACCTTGTGATGAAATTTTCTGACTTTTTTAAAAAAGTGTACAAAAGGCAGACCCTACAGGAAAATACAAATGCAAATATTAGAAAAAATGTGCAACAATGTATGCAAGTGGATATATGAATATATGATTCATAAACTATAGATACCAAAATTGAAATATTTCATCCATACAGATTAAGTTCCTCCAGCCATTGTTCAGCACCCTTTGTGCTCATAGTCTGGAAATCAGGCCCATTAATACTTTGCAATAACTTACAAAAGAAAATTCTGGTGTTTGGGGACAGAGAATGTCAAGAAATCCAAATGTTTCAGCTTTCCTTTTATCAAAACCAGCTATGAATCTTAAGCAAATGCATCCTAATTTAGATTTAGATTTAAATATTTAAATATTTAAGATTTATTAATATAAAATAAATATCCTGCAAAACCATTGATATTCTGATATAATCTGAAAAACATCAGAAATAAAACTTTACTTGAATAAAATATGTGCTGCTCTTCTGTGATGCAAATGATAGCTTTCAACACCTATCTCAATGATGCCAGTGTGCATTGTTACTTATTTAATTATATCCTACCCTGCTCCCAATACAGGGATTCAAGGCAGGTAATAAACGAATTTTATAAAGTATAAGTTAAAAACAATGCAAAAGCATTTAAAAAGTATAATCTTAACATTAAAAAAACAGTTTATGAAGTTAAAAACATTACACATTTAAAATATTACAATGTATTTAAAACTATATACAAACTTTAACATCTGAATAACATTTGAATGTAACGTACAGTAGTTGCAGCCCACAGTTTAAAGAAATTACTATCATTTAGCAGTCTGCTGGTAAATCAAATGATATTTTCATGAGGAGAAAGGATAACCGGTTTCTCAAATGAATAATGATTAATAATGCAAAATGCCAATTAAGTAGATAATGATTAAGTCCATATCTGACAGAATTTATAAGAAACCACATAAAACCCCCACTTTATACATTTGTTCCTAGTGAAGAGTTTGAAAACAATCCATATTTTTTTTACATGGAAAGCAAGCATATTAGACTGGCTTTCTTGCAATGCCACCCAAATCCAATCTGTTTGGTAAAGTATTGTGGAAGACCTAAAATCCAGCTTTTATTTTAATGATTTTCCATATGTATGAATGAGATAGTGTTTCATCTCCATTAGACTCAACCATCTTATCCTGAATATGAAATGGAGGTGCGTATGATGTTTTCTCATCCTGTTTCTCTTCGCATTCTGCCGAATTCCTGAGAAGGATGCATTTGATATATGAGTAATCTCCCCCCCCCCCCCAGCTGTATCTTTATGCTGCTTGATACCAACCAAGCTTTTGTTAAAGAGGTTTCTGTTTAGCAGCCCAGTATGGTTGGCTTGCGGCTAGGAATTTAAGCTCTCTGGAACAGTATTGGAAATGTTGCCTCATTCCAATATTCCTAGTTGCAACTGTCTCCCAATATGTATCTTGGTTTTCAGTTGGCAAGGGGAGGTTGCTGGGCAAGAGTGAGAGAGAAAGGAATAATTATGCTAGCTACCATGCTTGTCTCACTGCATTAGCAATATCATTGGCCACCCCACCCTCCATGACGGAGGAGTTGGAGTGGGGATGGGCTGTTACGTCTAGGGCTTTGGCTACTTTGGGCCTAAGTAAGGTCCACTTTGTGACTCTCATTCAAATTGGAGCCGCATCTAAGGCTGCTGCCATGGGTTTTCAAGTCAATGGCATAAAATGGATTTGTTGCTGGAGATTGTCAATATACCACAGATACATTGGGAGGCTGGAGTGTTGTTGTTTTCTTTGTAGTTGCTTTCTTTGTTTTTCAGTTCCCCGCCATGGGCCATTGAGGGTTCAAGTACTACTGTATGGCTGTAGCTTGATCTACAGGGGTGGCCTGGCAAGCAAGATCGAGCCACTTTGGTACTCACTTGGGTCTTGGTGATATTACCTGTTTACACTGTTGGGCAAGCGGGGTCTGCGTTGGCACACCCTGTTGCTCCTGTTGTTAAGGAGCACCATGGACCTCTGCCCCAGGTATTGGTGGTTCACCTGGGGGATAAAAACCTAGGGCTGTTGTAGAGTATGGTGATTAATCTGCAGGTCCTGCATGATCTTCGCTTTATCTAGCAGTCATGTTCTGGTGTGTATATTGCGTGGTCTGCCATGCTCCCACGGTGTGAGTGGAAATGTGGTGGTGATCCTACTGCGGTTAACACAGGCAGAAGGTGGGCTAATGGGGAAATTTGAAAAGCCCTTGAGGCTAAGCTAGGCCACTATCTCTCTCACCCTCAGATCATATTCCAGAGCTCTACCGGGCAGATAGCGTTCACTTTTCCGAAGCAGATACAATTGGCCCTTCCTATACACAGATTTTTTTATAAAGAGATTCAAGCATCTACAGTTTGAAAATGTTCCAAAAAAGTATAAATTTCAAATATGAAACCTTAATTTTCCATTTTTTATAAGGGACACTATTTTGCTATGCCATTTTATTTAATGGGACTTGAGCATCCACGGATTTTGTTATACGCGGGGGATTTTGGAACCAAACTCCAGTGTATAACAAGGGTCCACTGTAATTCAATATTCTTATCAGACCTGCAGTTTGTTATTAAAGAGGTGCTCAGTGACAAGGTGGGAGAAAAGGGCTAAGTGGACGCTTGCCCATATCTGTGGCATAAATATTTGGATTATATTTTAGCGAGCACCATGGACACCATTTGGTGCAAGGGACATTTCTGGAACCACCTTTTTAGGCCTTTCGACCTGGAGGGTGGCAGAAAGAAATTGCCCTTAGGTTTGGCTTGAAACTTAAACCCCATCTTTAATCTTCATAGATTGGGAAGGGTTAGGCTTCCTGATGCAGGCCAGCCAGCAAATACCCCAGTTTTGTGGTTGTCGGTGAGGGCTCAGGTGTTATCATCCTGATAAGCTGCAGAGGTGGTCTGTGGTAAGACACTAGATGCAGCTTCTCCCACACTTAGTTTTGTTAGAAATTAGTTGCAGTTCCATTAAGAATTTAATAAATAGGTCAATAAATGGCCCTGTTTTATCCCAGTTTTGTATCTGGTCTCATTATTCTGGGGTTTGGTAGCAAAGTAGAGATTTCTTGTATTGCAGCAGTCTATCTCCACTTAATCTTAGCCAAAAGGCCGAGAAGCAATGCAGCAGTCTATCACAATTCATTAACATTCCAAATGTGCTCTAGCAATGTTTTGTTGTTATTGTGTGCCTTCAAGGTGGTTCTAATTTATGGTGACCCTAAGACAAATCTATCATGGGGTTTTCCTGGCAAGTTTCTTCAGTCATAGCTCAAACCACTGCACCACACTGGCTCACTCCCATTCCTTTTATACAGATTCCTGGTCCAGAGAGCTTGGGTTATTGAGCAGAAAAAAGTATAACATCATTTTTTCACCCCAACCAATTTCTACCTCCTGAAACATATATTGGAAAGTTTATGTTTTATTTTTTAAACAATTTTTTATTGGTGGTGTGTGCAACTAAGTGGAGTCTCCATCTGTGCTGCTGATCACCTCTGGCGAAATAGCAATGTTGCTTTTTAGAACTATTTTGGGGGTTTACACCCCAGCATCATCATCACACAAACACAAACACACTTCCCACACAGTGTTTTAAAGCAGCTTCCAGAGACAGAATGCCTGAGCACACTTCCTGATCTTATATGTTCTTCTTGTACTTGAGAGTGTTTGACATTGCCTTAGTACAAATATAATATATATATATATATATATATATATATATATATATATATAATTACTTAATAATAAATTTCAATGTGTCTTATTCCTCTCATTAGGTATGATTAGGATTCAAGCCCTTGTTTATAAAATAGTATAGCAAGCTATGTTTTCAGGGATAGCAGATATTTTTTTCATGCACTTCTCATTCACTTGCTACTTCCTACGTCTTCTTCACTACTGTACTTAAGAGACAGCCCCCATCCTATCAACTAATGTGCAATGTCACATTTGATTTTCTATTGGCAGACCTTTAAAAAAAGTCAGGTTGCTATTGGTATAAATAACCAATAAAAATTGTGTAGTGTAAAGTTTGTTTTTGTGTTTCTAAGAGAAATCCAGACACACAAATCCAAAATATTTATCATTCTGCCTTGACAGGGAAAAATCTATTGATATGAATTTTCCAGATAAATAGATTTACTTGGGATTTCACTAACCCATATAATTTGATTTTGCCTATAAATTTTGTCATTTACAGATTTTTTTAAAAAGGAATTAAATAGAACTACCTTCACTCCACTTTGGTGTCAGGTCATAAACAAGAATGTCATCAGCAGATTTTTTTAGGGATCAAGTAAACAGGCATGAGGGGAGATGATTCCTCATGCAATTTTCTCCAAATGACGTCCTCTGGATGTTTGGATTACAGCTTCCAGCATTCCTGATTATTGATCATGCTGTGAGTTGGTCTCCAAAACTTTTGGAGGACAATAATGTAAATGTTGCTTCTTATGTATTGGAAAACAATGGGATAAAGGTTAGTTCGTATGTACTGCAGGCTCAAGTTATTCAGGAAATGACTTGGTAACCAGGTGACCTCCAGATGCACTGGACAACAACTACATAATTAGTATTGCAAAAGTTGCAGTCCAGAATATCAGGATTTGATTTGAAAATGCACAGAAAAATTTGTATATTTTCAAAGAAATAATCAAACAGGGGATTGATCTTATTTGTCCCATTTTTTAAAAAAATATAGCTGAAATGGAAGTGGAGGAAAGTAAAAAGGAAATCTGTGGATGTGGACTTGATCAATGTGCTCATCCAGAACCATTTTTTTTAAAAAACAATAACAACACCTTACAGTAATACACAACTGACATTTCTTTCTCCTTGAGCAGCACTAGATTGGGGCACCTTCTTTCTTGTTTATTTATTTATTCATTCATTCATTCAAAAATGCCCAAGTTAGGTTCACTTTTGCAGAGAGTGTAAAATAGGCACTTTATTTAATTATGTTCTCAGTGCAGGCAATACTTTGCAATATATGAAAGATGTCGAGCATAGGAGCGGTTGAGCAGAGTGCCCTAAATTGATCAGAGGAACTGTGAAGAGTCGATGCTCAGTTGTTTCCACTTTTCCTTCAGAAAAGCATTTTAGAACGTTATATGGTTGGAACATGCTGTGTGCTGGGAAAAGCTCTCTGCCACTTCCCTTCCTTTTCTTGTTACTGTATCTAATCAACTTAGATGGAACCCTATCATTGTTAAATTCACCAATAGGAAGTGGGAAGCACTGTATTCCATTTCAGCACAATAGGTGGTATATTGTGCCGAAAATGATAGGCATGGCTCACATTTTCAAAGTATTTTTAGGGAGAAAGAGTTACTTTCCCTATCATAAGGAGATAAAAATGAAAAGCTTTCTTTCCCCCCATCTGAATGGCAATTAAGGGTGGATTTTCAGGAAAACCAATTATATTTCTTTGTGTGCTTCTGATGAGCTACAGAAAGGGGAAGGTCTTTTGGGGTTGCAAACAACATAGCAAATACTGCGAGACTGAATTAAATTTCTTTCTTGAAAAGAATTGCACTTTTGCCCTTGCTCACAGAATTACTACAGAAATTTTTAACTAATTTAAAGGGGATGTGGGGATTCCCCAGGAATTTCAAATTGAGTTAGAAATGTTTTGCTTTCACAGTTTTTTTTTAAATACATACATACACTTCTAGGTTGTTGCTGTATTTCACCTAAAGCAGTATGCAAAGGGAACATGGAAGTTTCTCTTTATGTGACTTCTAACACACAATTCCAGAGTTCATCTACATGCACACACATGCACACACACACGTACTAATTAGCAATGGCTCTAAAGGAAACCCCCAGTGCAATACGGAATTTTATTTGCAAAGCAAACTCAAATAATAAACCAACAACCTCTAACTGCCAGATGATCTCTCTCTCACACACACACACAAACTGATTACACAAACTAGTTTCTTCAGATGTAGCAGTACAGAAACGTCTTTATATATTCAGTGTTCCTTGCCCTAATAGGAGGCCTGTGGCTCCACACAAGACAGAGATACCTTGGATTCCAGGAGGGGTTACTTTACTGCTGCAAGGGAGTTCAGATTTAACTGTCTGTCGTCTAAGTCCCCACATTAATTAATTAATGGGATTTATATTCCGCCTTTCTCCCAAAATAGGATTCAAGACAGTTTATGATAATTTAAAATGATAAAGACTAAAACATTAATTACAATGACCAAAAGAAGTTTGGCCTCTGCCTACACTGAGATTCCTCGAAACCAATTGTATTATAGCAGAGACAACATCTATACTAAATGTAGGCCCGTGACTCCAAAACTGTCACTTCTCTTCCTCTTGTATGATTTTTAAACATCTTTGAGGAAGATGTCAGTGGAGCTTCAAAAGCTTTAAGTGCATTAAGTGTTTTGTGCTTTTCGAATAAAGCCACTGCTCATTTGTAGATTTTGGATTTTGTTTTATTTTGCTGTATGGTCATCATGGCTCTTCCCTGGATATATTAACTCCTCCTATTCCTCCTGGACATCATGCAAAAAACGATCTTGAATCCATAATCCTTCCCACGCACACTCTGTGATGGCCATCTACCATGTCCTCTCCCTGGAAGGAGGGGGCATGTTGCTTCCACCTTTTTCCTTTCCTCAGGGGTGGCATAAGATACTTTGGTGCCTTAGGTAAACCACAAGATGACATCTCCTTCCCAATCTACTTTCAGAGGGCAATGTCATATGTGCCACAGGATCTGGGCACATTAAACCAGCTACCTGATAAATATCTAGATTCCATGTTGTCTTTTCAATACCAAGGTTGAATAACATTCAGAAATCTATTGAACAGAGAACAGATGCCTTGTGTTATTGTGTTCCTATCCTGGACACAAAAGCATAGGTAGAAGGTCATATACCAATACTGGCAGCCATCTTAATATGAAAAAATAAGGGGCTAGAAGGCCATAAATTAAGGATATCTCATGTGTCATCAAATCGTACGGCAAAGAACTATGGCCCTGGGGATGTGAACAAATACAAATTTCATTTTGACTGTAATAGTGTATTTTAGGGTCAATTGTATTTTATTATTTAGCATTAACTATAACATTATGATTTAAACCAAATGGTTCCTCATCTCTTTGGAATGTATGCCTTAGTTCAGCACTTCTTTCAAAATGTTTTCTATTCACTCTACATGGGGCTACCCTTGTCCATAGTTTGGAAATATCAGTTAATACAGAATATGCCAGCCAGGATGGTCTCAGTTAACACTACCTTTAAAGCCCTAAATGGCTTGGGTCCAACCTATCTTCAGGACCCTCTCCTTCCATATAATCCACCCCGCGCACACAGGTCTTCTAGGAGGAATCTGTTGCAACCCATAAAAACTAGATTGTCTACAACTGCCCAGAGGACCTTTTTGGCAACCTCTTCCAGATTATGGAAAAAGCTGTTAAGACGGATCTCTTCTGGCAGGCCTTTCCCGAATCGATAACCGGCCACCAGATAAATTGAACCTGTAATTCGCTGATTTCTGCTACAGTCATTGTTAATTTGTTTATTTTTAAGGTCTGTTTTAATCTGTAAACTGTTTAATTATATTTTAGAGGTGGGTGGGTTATTGGGATATGGGATTGTATATTGTAACATGTAAGCCACCCTGATTGTGTTGCACAGAGAGGCAGGATATTATTATTATTATTATTATTATTATTATTATTATTATTATTATTATTA
>NC_056526.1:112190139-112345912 GCF_019175285.1 Sceloporus undulatus
CTACTACTACTACTACTACTATATGCCAGCTCTGTCTCAACTATTACTCATCATATTCAAATTTGTCTACAACTAACTGTCATCTTTAATGCTATTTGTCAATTAGACTGTAGACAGGGAAACAATTAGGATTCTCCCTGTAACTGGACTTGTTCAATCATTTAGCTGTCACCTTTATGACCTGCTGACATTTCCAAACACTTTTCAATGCCAACAGCACATTGAGCATAGTATAAAAATCTAACCAGGACATAGTTAAGGCATGTGCCACTAGGGCCAGATCAAGCATCTCCTACAATGTGTACTACTAGTGCAAAAAGTTTAAATGTAAAAATACACTCCTAGGCACCATTGAAACCTAAGTATCCAAAATCAATGATGCATGAAGGACTACAAACCTGAAGTTTCTGAGCAGTGTGTAATCCCATCCAGCACAGACTGAATACATATTCTATGGTCTGTCTTTCAATTGATCAGGAACATTCTTTTGTCTGGATTAAGTGTCAGTTTGTTCCTCTCATCCAGTTCATTACTGACAGCTAACACAAGTTTAGAACTAGAATAATTTTTTCTGTGCCTTTGATAACTCTCTGATATACCATACCTGCCTCTGCCGTTTGAGATTCCACTTTCTAGTTCTTACCCTCCTTCATTGTTACCCTTCATTTGGAAATGAAGCATCAGACAGTAGTTCCAGCTATAATGTTTCTAACAATAAACAAATTCAGACAGGCAAATGTACAATAGCAACATCTGACCTATTTTTCTTCCTCTCTCCTAGCCAGGGAAATTGACCCTTCCAATAATGTGCCCATGAAGCCTCATTGTCATAGTAGCACTCCTTTTTTGTGTGTTCTCCTTTGTGTCACCCTCTTTCATAGCCTGTACCTCCTGATACAGGCCTGCCTGACTCTTTCAATCTTTGGGGAAGGGCTTTCTCTCCATCCCACCACCCTTCCAGGTGCAGCTGGTGAGAATGCCTCTTAGGTTATGGAACCCACTCCCAAGGAAGGCTCAATCTGCCTCCTTTCTACTATATTTTTCCCCAGCAGGTAAATACCTTCCTGTTTAAAAGGTCTTCAGCTTTAGATGACCAGGGTGGAATGTTGTGCAATTGGATGTGCTGCTTTTTGTATGCAATGCACATTTTAAGTGTTTTGTTCTAATTAATAATATTTTAAAAAGTAATGTTTCAGTTAAATACATAGTTTAATGCTTTTCAGCTTTTGTTCTCTATTGATTTAGATGCTCTGTTTTAATTTATATTGTAAACTACTTTGAATCTCATTTTGGGGGAAAGCAGCCTATAAATCAAATTTTAAAAAATCAATTAATCAATCAATTAAGATTTTTTATTTCTTTAACCTAGGGAGCTCAAGCACTACTGAGAAGTGAAAAAAGAAGTGATTACTTGCTACAAAACTGCATCCTCACAGTACAAGGGGCCCAAACCAGCAACAAATTGAGTTTCTCAGGCAGGAGAAACAGGCTACAGCAAGCTATCAATTAAATGATAGACAGTGCACTCCGTTTCTCTTCCTAGTTGATATTTCTGGGCAGCCCTTCCTCCTTCTTCACAAATGTGTTGACAAGTAAAGAATTCCACCTTTCTGAAGGTGCCAAAACTGAGAGGTAGAACTGCAGCACTGATGAATCATAACTATAAGAGAAGAAACTTTTCATTGACCATAGCTACACTGTGGCGAAACCCATTATATAAATACAGTGGCTACAGTCACCAAATAAATAAGGACAAGTTTCCAAATAGTGACAAATGATAAAAACTTATTGTAAAAGAACATTTTATAGGATGCAAAGTAGCAGAAAAAGTGCAGCATCTGAGAGAGTTCCAACTTCCTTCACCAGCCAGGATACTCCAGATTGGTCGCAGAATATTCTGGCCCCAGAGCTGCTACATCTTCCACCCCATTACTTCAGGCCCTCAGTCCTTCTTTCTATCCCAGTGTCACGGGCCACAGATCACTTTGCTCTGAGATCAGAATGCAGCACATAATCTTAATAATCTCCTAATAATCTTCCTAATTCCTCTACACAAACCAGAATAAACCATTATATTCCTTTCAAATCTTTCCCCTAAACCACCACCTCAGTTCTATGCTGGAGTTCCTTTTGACTAACCATGTTAAGTGACTAACATGTTGCACATTTCTGTTCAGATAAGAAAAATGTAAATGCAAGCCAAATGATTATTACACATGTGTGGCAGTGTCTGCAGCTCTATATTTTCTTTTGCTCATATATCTGCCCTAGTCATATAAACAAGCAGAGGAGGGTGGTGTTTTAATACTGAAAGCAGCCATGCAGATGGAGGAAGTTGAATGGATTGAAATACCTGCCCTACTCCATGTGACTTTTATACTCAGACATTTTACTATTGGTCTTATCCAATTCTGGGATTAGAGCCAGATGGGAGAAAATTGCCTGGGGTAACAAACTTTGAGAAGGTACAGTAGGTTTAGTATGATTTAATGACTCACCTCATGGGAGCACCTCAAAAATATGAAGTGGAAGATTGTCCCATTTTATTTCAATATATTACTACACAAGCAGCTGAAAAATAAAGACACCCAGGGCACACAATATTTTTGATGTCCTGCTGTGCTGCATTTATTTTCAATAGGTGTTCATTATGTTTATAACAATATATATGTTTTTTTAAAAAAATAAAACCCTCAGTAGGTCTCTATAAACAGAAGATGACACCCTGCATGTTCCCTAACTCACAAATGTACAAATATTTCCATTGAGCACCTGCTGTTGTATCACCTCTTGTTAGTATTTTGAGAGCTCTGGGGAAAGAAAGAATTAGATGCCTAATTGCTCCAAATGAAAGAGTGCCAGAGTGAAGGGAAAAGCAGCTTTAATTTGGGAGGGAGTATCACACATCCTCCTCCCCACCCATCAAAAGAAGATATCAGAAAACTAACTTTCATGCTGTGTGACTACACTCTCTGAGCACTGACTGTAAAAGTGCCAGCATGAAGTGAAAGGAGGCTATACCATGGAGGGAGTGTTACTCAAACCCTCTCATATGCCTAAAGAAGGCAATCAAGGGCAATGCTCCATCTTGTGGGGCAATATCCTACTACTCACACAAATGTAGTAATCAACAAATAAGTACATATATGGGCCATGTCACATTTGTGTCTCTTAATTTAAAATACCTCTGATCAGACATGAAGTCGAAGGCTTTCATGGACGGCATCCCTAATTTTTTGTGGGGTTTTTTTGGGCTATGTGGCCATGTTCTAGAAGAGTTTATTCCTGATGTTTCACCAGCATCTGTGGCTGGCATCTTCAGTGAATACTGACAAGGAAGAGAGTGGGTATATATATACTGTTTGACCCGGGGCAGGGAGGAGTGATTCCCATGTTAATCTGTGTATTGTTCTATTGTTGATGGTAGGGCCTCAGGGTTGGAGGATATGTAAAGGGGAATAGCATCTGCTTAATTTCTATATCCATCTGCCATGAGTTTTTTAAAATAATTTAAAGTTCTCATATTTAACCATTTCCCACAAAATATACATAGTTCACCCTTACCCTTAACATGCAAACCTTGGTAAGTAATGTGTCTTTAAAATATGCATTTGTTCCCCCACCCCCACTCACCCACAGTGGTGCATTTTTTCAGCCAAGAACTGCATTACAAAATATGGGAAAGGATGAAAACTGAAGGTGAGTTGTACTCTTCTGATCCATGTCTTTGTCTGGGAACTGCCAAACATACCAGTGCACTTAAAGATATCAACAATATTTTCCACTGGCTGCACGTTTGACATCCACTTATGCTCTTATCAACATAAATGGTTAGAGTTCTTCTATGCACAGAAGGATTCTAACTGACACAGAGACCTTCCATATAGATGATATATGTGCAAGGTGGCTTGGCCAATAGGTACATTTGTTCAATTGACCAGAGAGATGCAACTCTGTACATTTATTTTTAATTTCCTGGATTAGATTGCAAGAAGTTATGCACTTCCCCCCATATACATTTTCATATTTAAGGACTTCTTGTGAAACTTTTATTTGCACAATACAGTCATCTCTCCATATCCACAGATTCCTTATCAACCGATTTAACCATCCACAGTTTTTTGTGGGGTTTTTTGGGCTATGTGGCCATGTTCTAGAAGAGTTTCTTCTTGACGTTTCACCAGAATCTGTGGCTGGCATCTTCAGAGAATGCTTGCCTGGAAAGGAGTTGGGTATATGTATTGTGTGATCTGGAAAGGCAGGAGTGATTTGCATGTATTGTTCTGTTGCTAATAGCAGGCCTCAGGGTAGGAGGGTCTGCAAAAGAGGATTAGTGTCTGCTTGATTAGTGCTCATTGTGTGCTGGGAAACCCCTCTGGAGGGAAATAGGCTGCCGGCAGGCTGCTCTTTTGGGGTGGTCTGTCCCGGGCCTATATTAAATAACATAAGAAGTAATGTGCATCCTACAAGCCTGAATGGTAGAGGTCATTGTCAAGTCATCTACATACCCTCGAAGTATTGTGATAATTTCTTCTTCTTCTTGATATTCAACTGCAATTCTTCCATAACTTTCAGAGGCATCATTTGCCAGTGTATTCATCTTCTAAAAATCCTGTTCACAAAGCTTCTGCTGTTTCGTTTTCCTTGGATTAGGTAGCTCTATTGACTATTCTGAGAATGGTATGAATTTAAAGAGGTATGTGGTGGGTGGATGACACTATCAGGGACCCTATCCCATGGGGTAAAAGAGCCAGTTGACCTCTCTCAAATTGAATTCTAATTCAGGGGCAGGCGGGTCCTATCATATGTAAATCATTGCTGAAATCGCCACCAGATCCAGCCCGGGTGTTGCCCTGGTAAACCTGCGGCCAGCTGGCCCTTTTTTGAAAATGGAAACTTCCAAATTTTAAAAATGGCCACCAAAGCATCCCTGGGGACCCAGGCGGTGGTATTAGTGGTGATTTACATATGATAAGACCCGGCTGCCTCCTGAATTAGAATTCAGTTTGGGAAAGGTAAGTCAGTTTTTTTACCCCACGGTATAGGGAACATTATATATAAAAAACTTGCCAGGAAAATTTGAGTATTTTATAGTAGACTGCATCAATTATAGAGTGCAAAATTATTTTACTTTCTTCTCAATTTCTCTCATGAATGATGTTTAGACAAATATGTCATGAATTATTCCTGTCTTCAAAGGTAAGGGGAGTTGGTGGGCAATTAGAATGGAAAACCTTTTTCTTGCAGTTTCTTAAAACTGAACTCAAGTTTCCATTAATCAAAGAATATCTAGCCTTTGCCACTTCTCTTTATACTGCCTGACAGCTACTCTTATGCCTTTGTTTGTGATGTTAAAACAAGCCCACAGTCATATAGATAAGCAGAGTTTTGAAGTTGTTCCTGGTGTGTACTGACAACAAAGGATCAGGAATTATTTTTTGAAAGAGAGCAAGGATGCTTGCATAATTCCAAAACAGACAACTAAATTCTACTTAGTCCTGCAAGCCGAAATCCTGGCTTTTGTAAGTGGGAGAAGACTGTCTTGGCCAAGACCATCTGCTATCCCTTTCTTTCCCGTCTTGACATGTGGCAGAGAAACTGTATGTCCACGAACCATATGCGCACCAAATCTCAAAAGGAAAGTGTTGTCAGACTTATTTGTGATATTAGTACTCTGTGTCTTGATTAATGATGTTGCTGAAAGTTATAATTATGTATGTATGTAATTAAGTATGTGGAATTATCGAGCTCATAATAATTGGTTGTTTTATGCACTGAACCTTCTCTCTCTCTCTCTCTCTCTTTCTCTTTTCCCCTCCCTCTCTAACATATCCAAATTCTTTTCTGATTCAGACTCCAAAATGAAGTTCTATATGTGTGGACAGTGTTAACCAAATAATGAAAGCCAGTCACTTTGTCAGTTCATGAGTAGCCTCTATTTATGTGCTAGGAACACAGCTTTTTGTTTGAAGAGTGTCTTCTCTCTGTGGATCACTTATCTTGATTGCTTCCTGCCAATGTTTTACATGGTTGTTGTCCTAATTTAGATTTAACTAACCTTATTCTTGGATGCATTTGCTGTCTAAAGTAGAGTAGTCAAAACTCCAAATGATCCCCCACCTTAATTGGTCTGTGGGGTCTGTGCAAGGCAGTTGAAAATAATCTTTAATTCTCAGTTGCCAACGTCATCATGATACCATTCCTGTGTATAATGCTATCACTGTGCATGAAAACATTACTATGTGTGACCAGTGGAGAAACCACATAGGTCACCCTACCACTAACACCAAATTTTACTCAATTGTGATATTAACCACTTGTGGAAACCAACAATGACTGCATCTGTGCAGCAGAAACAATCCAGGTTGACACCACTTTATCCGCATGGCTCCATGCTAAGGAATTCTGGGAATTTTAGTTTTGTGCGACATTTAGCCTTCTCTGTCAGACAGCACTGGTGCCACAACAAACTGTAATTCTCAGGATCTCATAGGAATGAGTCATGGCAGTTAAAGTGGTATAAACCTGGATTATTTCTGCAGTATATATGCAGCCAGTGTGTTTTATCTGACTAATATGTGTTCCTATAATGCTTCTTTATTATATAAGCTAATAATTGTGATAATTGTGATTTCTAAAGTATGTTTAGATTGGTTGTCATATTGGGATAAAGTGTGTGTGTGTGTGTGTACACACCCTTCATTTGTGATAAACACACACACACAAAAAATTTGTTTCTATTCATTATAGGTAAGATAGGTAGCCGATTAATCTCTCAACAGCTTGTGTTTCAGACTTGATTTTCCTAAACTCTACTCCAGTCAATAACTTGTAATTAGAAACAGATGCTGCATAGTAGTTTTATTCTGCCTCCCACTCTTCTTGTTGTGTATAGCTTCTAGGATGACTCAGTTTCAGGCTTCTCATGTTGGGCTATAATTCCTACTTGAAGCATTACCACAGTTCTACAGAGTGATTTCTTGTTTTCCTCTGCCACCAGTAGACTCCTTAAGGGCCTTGCAGCTTGGCCTTTCTTCTCTCTCACGTCCAACACCAAACCACTTTTTTCTGCCTGAAGTCTAAGATCCTCAGGGCGGGCCTGTTGTGTGTCCCACTGGTCCATGAGGGTAGGTTGGAAGGTATGTTTGACAAGGCTTTCTCTATAGCAGCACCCTGACTGCTCCAGAGAAGGAACTCTAATGAAGTCTGGCTCATCCCTTCATTTCTGAGGGGCAAAACAGACTGCCCAAAAAGGATGTGATGCCTGGGAGCTGTTAGCTGCAGAGCCACAGCAAACAGATGTATGTGTCCCCAATCCACCTTGCTGCCACAGTCCCGGATGGCCCCTTCATCAGGACTATGAATCCTGTGAAAGTCTGGCTCAATTCACAAGTAACATTCCCTCTGAGAAAGGCAGGTATGAGTCACCCTAAACCAACTCTTCACTTCGGACAAAATATGACACAGTTATACTCCTTTCAATGGCTCCTCTCCTTTTATACTCACCCCTCCAGCAGCCTCCTCCTATTCAGTCAGCTTAACTCTCGCTGTGATGAAAATTCCACTCTGCCAGTGACTCTCCACAGTTGTTTTAAATGCTTTTAATCACTGTACATCACATCTCCCCTGGGAACCATAGTGGGTTGAAAGACAATAAAAATGTCTTAAACAATCATATAAATAATATAAGCTTAAACAATTATACAATTAACAAATTTTAATGATTTCTTTTGTAAAAAAAATAATTCAGTAAATACTAGGAAATTTTTGCATATATTGTACCTGTGATTCTGTTTTCTGGCTTTCTGATTGTTTCATAGCTTTTAAAAGCCTAGTGCTATATATGCTTATATCATTTTGATTTATACTGTTAGACACCTTGGGATATTTTCAGCACACAATATGGTGCAGAAATTATTTTAATAAAGAAAAACAAAGCAAAAATATAGACAACGGCATGTTAGGAGAAAAAAACTTGGTGTGGGCTGTAATGTAACATATTGCTTTTGAACAGCATAGAACAGCCTTAGAGTAGATGCCTTCCCTTTCTGTATCATGACACCCTAATTTTGCTGAGAATGTTTTATCATAATAGGCTTGTTCTTCTTTTGATCTTCATATTGTAGTATCCATCTGCATGCTGATCTTCCAAGCTCCAATATGAACTTCCCTCTTGCTTTTTTTCTATATCCCGGAGGTGGAAGGAGACTCTTCAATTATACCTAGGTTAGCCAAAAACTTCCATAGCTGTGAGACAGACCGTCCAAAAAGGATGGTCTCCCGGCACCTAGTTTTGGTCCGCAGGGAAGCCGCATCCTCCAGACTGTGGGGCTTCCCCACAGACCAAAAAGAACCTGTGAAAGTGGGCTCTTCTTGCGACACCATTATGATGTCGCAGTGCGCCAATGGCACATTTGCAATGTCATAATGGCGCCATGATGTGCGGGCACTAAGTGTCTGGCATGTCATAATAGTGGTGCCCATCTGTACAGGGCACCATCATTTTGACACCCTCGTCACGTGTGAGGGGCGAGGGGCATCTAGAAGCACTGGCCCAAGGCACCCCTCACATGTGACAAGGGTGTCCTTTTCGGCCCGTCTGGACTGGGCCATAGTTCCTGAGCAACAATTGTGTTGTCAAATGAAAGAATATTTTCAAGAAGATGGAGAAGATATTAGAGGTAGAAAGAATTCCCGTTACTAATGGGAAAGGAAGTTTGTTCAAGAAACTATCAAGAATTCAAACTTAAGAATTTAAGAAAAGAAGGGATATGGAAAAATGTTATAATTTGTTGTGAGAAAACTGTATATGATGTATGATATATTATGTATTGTGAAATAAACTTTAATAAAAAGGGAAAAAAAGAAATACTATTTTAAAACTTTAAAAGAAAGTATTGTTTTCTTGTTTCAGAAAACCATGAAAAGGAAAAATCTGAACTTACAAGAATCTTCAAAATTCAGGACTTATTCTGAGCTATGTTCACCCATGACTTTTGTATAGTAAAAGCATTTTCTGCATAGCAAGAAAAATATTTCAGCACATAAATATTGTTTTCTGTACCTATTATTTTCTATTCTCTTTCCTGAAGACTGGTGTCCTCTTAGTGCCAAATGTGCTTTGGCACTATCCAGCTGCTGTTGAACAGATGGAAGGAAGAAGGAAAGCATTGCTTTCTCAAATCTGCTGTAGGTTCAGGGTTGGGGATGAAAACTGTTTGGGTTTTTTCCTCCAATGGCAGCTGAACATGCAGCTGGAGAAAAGCATTGTCTAAACAGACAGTATATACTTCTTTGTTCAATGCCTGAAAAAGTAGTTAAGCCCCAGGTATGCCAGCATTTACTAGCACAGTTCTTCTCAATGTCTGTGTCCTTCATGTTGTTGTTTTTGTGTGCTTTCATGTTGTTTCCAACATAACAATCCTATCACAGGATCTTCTTGGCAAGATTTGTTCAATGGGAGGTTTGCATTTGCCTTCTTCTGAGGCTGAAAGTGTGTGACTTTCCCAAGGTCACCCAGTAGATTTTCATGACTGAGCAGGGTCTCCAGAGTCACAGTCAAGCCATGCTGGCTCTCACAACTGTCGTTCTGTCATAGGGGAATCTTTTAGCAGCTCTAAACTGGTGCTAAATTAGGCTAGAGCCAAAAGTGGCCAGGATACTAGTTCTTGCACTCGTATCCCCCTTTGTCTTCAACAGCCCTTACCCCTTCTCTCTCATATATCACACACCTTCTTGCTTTCCATTCATTGAGATTGTTAGGAAAAGGACAAAGGAAATATTTCTCTTCTAAAGAAGCACTGGTCACATGCAAAGGGCTTTTGAAATTAAAGTGAGGACTTAATACCTCCCTACCACTGTCAGAAAATCTTTCTTAGTTTGATTATAACAATTTACTTTGGACATGATGGCAATATCCCAAAATCTGTAGAATCATTGGTATACATGAAATGGGTACATAGAGACAAAGTATGGGATTTCTACAGTACTGAATAATGGGTAATTTAGTATCCGATAATAAAATCGTGTCCATTTCCAGAAAAGTATCACTACACAGAAGATTTGATAGAAATTGCACCACCCCAAAAAAAGTCTGGGAGTTTTATTTTATTGGCTTGATTAATTTGAAATTTTTTTTAGAGTTATTGATTTTGGAGTTAGGGGGAAACAGCTCTTGAGTTGTCTGTTTTAGCACAAATATTCTTAACCTATGACAGCTCCTTGAGGAGGAATTTGAGTAGAGCAACCCAGGCTGCCTGAGGCTATATTGTATCTATTGTTGAGGTTTGTGAGAACACAAAATAAGCTGTGAGCAAAGCAACTTGGTTAAAATTTAACATTGATCAAGTAGCTGAAGAATGAAGGACAATAGTACCCTAGACTCTGTAGCTACAAGGCAAAATGAATAAAACCATAAGATAGTACATTTGTTGGATGGGTCCAGTTAACATACCACTTCCTGTTCAACACTGATCAAATACATGCCCCAGGAAAGTTTAGAAACATGATGGTTAGACATAATGTTTGTAACTTATTCTTAGTATCCTATACTGAGAGACACACACTGATTTTAATGTATACGCTCTGCTTAGTCATTATGCTTAATAACTCCAATAAACCTGTCTTCCCTTCTATGAAATCAGCTTATAAAATGATATTTCCCTTCCCAGGTAGAACCTAAAGTTCTGAGTTTGACTGCTTCTTTTCTCTTTTTGTAACTCCAGTGGATTTTGCCCACTGATACCTTGACTGATCTGAGTAAAATGTCTCCTTTTTACCTTGCTTTGCCTCCCCGTTCCTTTGGATCTAATGATCACCATAAACTCTGACTTTGTTGGGAGAATGTGTAAAGAAGGAAGGATACACTTCACTTTCTCCATTCCCACCAACAGCTATTCAGTTACTACTGTTCTGTAACTTTCTGTCACCATGTTTTACACCATAAGATGAGGCAATCATTAGAACAGTGATTTTCAAACTCTGGCTCTCCAGGTGTTAGAGCTCCCAGAATCCCAGACCATTAGCCAAGATGGCTGAGGCTTCTGGGAGCTGAAGTCCAAAACACCTGTAGGGCCAAAGTTTGGACATCACTGCACTAGACAGACTCACTTTAACATCATTACAAAGTTTTCTTTCTCCCTCTCATCTCTCAGACAGCTATCACTGTGCTTACTTCCTTCAGAAACTAAATTATGGGAAACCATCTGATCTAATAGTTCTTGTTCCAGTAAAGTAGGGCATGATACTTTCTAGACTGTGTAATATGTACCTTCAAGTCACCTGTACGATGACCCCATTTCATAGGATTTCTTAGTCAAGCATACTCAGAGGTGGTTTTACCTGTTTCTTCCTCTGAAATATAGCCTGCAGCACCCGGTATTCATTCTGTAATTGTTTAAGAACTTGTTTCAATGTTGCAAACAGTTTTAATTAACATGCAGTTCTATGAAGTCCATAACCATGGATTTCTTCCCTTTTTCAAAGATTACTTGACCTCTTGACCAATGCAGCCAATGAAAAAGTGACTTATTTGAAAAGAAAGAACCAAAGTAAGTTTGAAGATACTGGCAAAGCTTCTTAGATCTCTTAGGTTACTGAACTGGTGTTCTAAAATGCTCTGGTTGAGGTATCTTGGAACATTCCATTTTTTCTTAATTTTCTTTTTTCTTTCCTTTCTATTTTTCCCTTACTCATTCTTTCCCCTTTTCTTCTTTTCTTCATTCAATTCTTCTCATTTTTAAAAGAATAAGGTGTAGTGAGTTTTATACTGTTTCAACATTCTGGGATCCAGAATATGGAAGAAGATACATAGAGGTGTCTGTTATTTCCATGATGGTAGATCCACTAGCAGTTTCTGGGAGAAGGCAACAATTAAATACATTGCAGACTAATTGTTCTGAATCTGGAAAATTCAAAGTCAGAATTCAAAATAAATTATGTGATTGAAAGCACATAGAAAATAATGTGGAAATAAATGTTGGGTCAGACATTTTGCTTCCTGAGGTGACTTATAAGATGTCTCTGGTTTATTCCATTCCTTACAGAGAAGCTTACCAGTCTGACACCTAAATATTACTTCAGCTGTAGTGATTGGATGTCATTCTCCATCTTATCTGAGGGCTGTAGACTGATAAATAGTGTGTAGAACAAGCCTGATGAAGTATGCAGCTCCTCCAGGAAACGTCCTCTAGGAAAAGGGAGCATCTACAGTGCTGCTGATGCTGCCCACACTACACTACCCATTTCTACCTGATGTGACCATCTCACTGTGTCTAATGTTAGGGTCAGCCTTGTACAGATAAGTCCTGAAACAAATGACATTTTTTCAGGTGTGTATTTTATACTCTTCTGGAGAGCTATTTATGAACAATTTTTTTTCAGAGATCACTGCTCCAGCATTCACACAAGAAGCATATGATGAGAGCTGGCTGTTATTCATTCCAGATTGAGTTTAAGGAAGCCTAACATTTTTGTTTTATCTCCTTTTTAGGCATAAAATAGTTTGATTGCCTTTCCTTCTTACTGAAAGCTCAGTTCCCATATGCTAAAATCTCAGAAAGTGACATTATATGGAATAATCTTCATAAGAATAAAAGAAAAGACATGTTTGATCAAGCCTATATGGTTCAACATTCTTCAGAACTGAATGTTCACATATATTTCATGTTGTGTCACTTTCTGAGATTTTAGAATATGGGACAGCCAACTAGATACTCGAGACAAGCCCACTACAAGGACATGAGAGCAATTGCTAAGTTCTGGAGCAGATGGTCTCAGAGGCTGAGGCCTAAAACCTCCCTTTGGTGCATATGATTTTTGCATTTCTCAGTTGTATCATTATTTGTTTTAGTGTTTTTGACATATATCATCAGTATGTTTGACATACATTTTGTCAATGACATACATTGTAAAAATCAGTGGATTTTCATTTTAAAAAAGTTTGATATGCAAAATACTTTGCTACAAAATGTTAAAAAAAAATAGCTTTACCCTTGCTGAAAAAGAGAGCAGGTGAGAATAAAAAAAACAGGAGGGAGGTGGAAGTGCAGTGTCAGAAGACACAACAGAAAAACATGAGGTCTTTGACAACAGTAGAGCCAGAGTTCTCAGTTGCCTGGAGGCGCAACAGTACCTTCGCCTCCATGTAGTGTTCCAAACTCTTTCCCAGCCCCTCAGCCTCTGAGGCCAGCCTTCAACCACCTCCTAGCTGCTCCAGATTGGTCACCAGAATTCACAGGTAGCTGGTGGAGGAGTGAGTTGGGTGGCAGTGACTGTGTGTTCCCTCCCCAGAAAGATGTAAGGGAGCTTCAGGGAATGGACTAACTTTCAGAACATGAAAAATAAATCAGCATCTGAATCAGCTTTTGTCAGCCTGGGCATTTGCATCGCCCATCATGTGCCCCTTGGCATTTAATACATAGATACACTGCCTCTGATACTAGAGGAGATACACATCCAGCCTGATTGCACCATGCTTTGTGATTTTACCAAACTTTTTGTAAATCATCTAAGTTGTCAGCTGTATCTTGTGTCAGTCTATTTTATATGTTAGCTCTTTGCTGTGCAAAGAAGGGCCTCCTTTTATCTCTCCCAAATATCTAACTGTTTAACTTTAGTGGATGTCTACAAGTTGTAGTATTATGAGAAAGAGAGAAAACCTTTCCCATATCTACTTTCTTAACACCATGTATGATTTTATACACCTGTTTCAGGCAGGTATGAACATGATCTTTCTATTTGGCAAGTTATAAGGCAAGTATTTGGGGGGAAGGGATATGTTGTGTTTCTTTCAAAATACATTGATTCTTTTCTTTTCTTTTCAATAAAGGCAACTATTGGCTTAATCTCTTCAAAGAAGTGTAGGGTTTTTGTTTTGTTTTTTGAATTTGAGGGAAAGGATTTAGTGGACAGAATGTGGGGGAATTCAAATGTGTAAAATAAGTGTAGTTGACAATGTGCCTGCACACTTTATCACAGGGATCTCGCCACCCCCTACATGAATGCTTATGTGACAATGTCTTTTGACAAAGCTCAGATGTGGACTAGCATAAAATGAAGCTCTGTTGAGCATGACTTGCCTTCTTCTTTTACTAATCTATCTAATTTCAGCTGTAAAAGAAAGGACTTGCTACTTTTGCAGAATGTCACAGTGTAGGAAAAAGAAGGCCATCTGTGCTGTCAAAAAGGAAGAAAGTCAACAAAACAACACATTTTTTGGAAATATGAACTTAAAAACCCCACTTTCTCCTCCTCCCCTCATTGAATTGGGATAAACACAAACAATCCACTAGTTTGCAACCATGGTTGCTTTTTTAAAGGACTTACACATACTACTATATTTGCAAAGTGTTGTTAAAGTTTTGTTACCCATGCTTATATTGAGTTGTGAGGGAAATAATGCGAAAAGAGAAGAAGCCAGGGACTGAACATTTAGTTTAATGTCTGCAAGACATGTGGTCAAATACATATGACTTCTGGCCTGCAATTAGATGAGGAAGAGTGAAGGCAAATTGAAGTTGGATAACTAGAATAATGAGAGTCAGGCTAGGACTCATGAGGTCAGGTTTAAATCACTGCATATCAATGACAATGGGCCAGGTTCTCTGAACATAGGTATCTCACTGGACTGTTGTGAGGATGAATAGAGAGGGAGAGAGAACCATTATCACTTTGAAGTAAAAGAAGGGTTGGGATACATAAATGTGTGGCAGAACTGGACACTTCAGAACTGAATGTGTAAATACTTACTCAGTTGTTATTTTTTAAGTTCTCTCACCTTTAGCATTAGCACAAAAAAGAAGGTTGAACATATTGTAACATGCCCATGCTGGGTCTGAATAAAGGAAACTCCTTTCAACTCCTGCTTCGTTCCATGTGGAGGGGTTGTTGCAGGGGTGGAGAGGTAACCTACCTCCTTAATACCACATAGATTGAGCTTTACTTCAGTGAAGATGTGTGCTCTCTCTCTCTCTCTCTCAATCTCTCTCTCTCTCACACACACACACACATTCACAAGGCAGTTCAATTCCAGACTTTTTGGTGGCACACACTAAGAATCCTATCATGTGCATTGTTTATGGAGCTAATAATGCTCTAAACTAGCAATCTACATCCATCTGGTACTGGGTTTTTTTTTGTTCATCCCCCCATTTCTCTTCCAGATAACTATACTCAAAGGAGTTTCACTCTTCTCCAATTGTAAATACAAAAAATACCTTGCTGAGCCACCACCACTGTCCATGTGGTCCATCTTGTTAGTAATATCGTTATTGGCCATTAGCTTTCAGTGGAGTCTTTCCTGCGCTCCCACCCCCAAAAAACAACAGTGCAGCATTAACAACAATAAATTCACTGGTAAGCGCAATGCAACTAGGGATACCAGAGAAATCTGTTTCAGTTTACTCTCTATAAGAATTTACCCAACTTTGCAAAATAATAATAATAATAATAATAATAATAATCTTCATATTCAGGATAGAAAGAACAAAATATTTTTTGTAAAGATAAATTCAGAAGAAGTCATAATTTACCGATCCAACTTTCAGACAAATGATTTTAAGTGCTAAACTCTGAGAAATGAGGGGTTGAATCCCTGTAGATCTGTGCTTCTTAAGGTTTCTGTACACTGGTGAAGAATGCTGCACTTACCCCAAAGCTGATTCTGTCTCCATGATGTATGGCTACTTCTAGGGACAATCCGTGGTTTTTGGTGCTTAACCTGATCTTGCTCCAAAGTAAAGAAAGTCGGGGGGAAGACGGAGTTTTCAGGAAGTCCCTCTAGTTGTTTTGGCCATGTGGGCAGATGGATCAGGTCTGATTATGCCAGTTCAGTTGTCCACATGCCAAGAGAGCCACAGCATCCTCCTTAACCTGTGCTAATCAGCACAGGGAAGGGGATCTGCCAGCACTGTTTTTGTATCTGCTACCACTGCTTCCACACCTGATAAGCAGCTCCCTGAAAGCACCTGCCTGGCATGCTGCTACTCCTGCTGAGGTCAGAATGGGCTGCCTGTGTAATAAACAAAGATTACCATATGATCAGGATGTCCTTCTGACCTCTCTTCTCATTGGTTGCATGGGTGAGCCCACACTCTGGAGAAACAGGAGCATACCAGGTGGCCTGTCCACTAAGCTCCTGTTGGTAAAAAAAATAGCAGCTGTGGTTCTGTGGATGGGGGATGGGTCAGTATAGACTGGCACAAAGCGCCAGCCTGGGGTTCATTTTAGGGCTCAAGAGAGCGGAGCATCCGCAGGCTTCTATGTCCTACTGCAGCATCTGGGCACCATTTTGGCACACGTGGGCTCACACAGCACGTACTCTGATGACATGCCTTGTGTGCCACATCCAAATGGTGCGGCGCACAAAGGACATCACCGCGCTGCTCCAGGGTGCTTATGGCACCTCAGCAGTGGCAGAGAAAGGAGCTTCATTTCACAGCTCCTTTTTCTAGGCACATCATTGCTGTGATGTGTGGTCGCTGTGGCAACCATCCATGGGAGAAAATGTCGGCGTATCCCCCCTTAGTCATAGAGAGAGATCAGACAGCTGAGAAAGTGACAGAGAGATGTTATGTGTAAAGGAAGAAAATTAGATAAAGATTTGTGATAGTTTGTCATGTGATAATTTTTTATGTAACAATACTGAACTGGAGGTGAACTTCTATAAAATACTTTATGTTTGTTCTTCAATGAAAGTTTTCTTATATAGCTACTGACTCTGATGGAATTGGTTTTAGTCTGTAGACAGAAGAAGAAACATACTACCAAATGCACACACATAACGCACTGCAGTAGAAGGGACACTTGTGATCCAAGCCCTTATACCCATAAAGGTGGTGGTAAAAGCCTGGAAACAGGGCAAAGTGTTAGTGACTGTGTACCTTCTGTGGTTGGAAGGCCTGAATCAACCTAGGACTTAAAGAAGGTCCCATCACACCTCCTGGAGACATCTATCCATGTGATCAAAATGAAGGTTGCTCTACTTCCTCCTCTTTGTTCAAACAGAAAGCCCATTCTAACCTCAGCATATGCAGTGGCACACTGGGCAGGGTTTTCATGGATCTCCTGCCCACAAGGAAGCAACAGTGATGGCTCCAGAAACAGGAGAAGGGAAAGCAGAGTTAATGTAGTGTTGGTTTGGCTGTCCTGTTGTGACAAATTCACCCTGCAGCATGTGGCTACTATTGTGGTCAATCCTGGTCCCATATTTAGTGACCAGTGTAGACAAACCTTAGAGGCATCTCATTTTTTTAATTCATATATGGCAGGTTGATATAATGTAGTCCTCTCTGTTATGGAATCAGAATTATAAAATCATAGAGTTGGGGCCATCCAGTCCATCCCCCTGCCCTACAGGAACTCACAAAGAACCCCTGACAGATGGCCATCCGGCCTCTGTTTAAAAACCTTCAAAGAAGGAGACTCCACCATAGCAGTACCAATTGCATATGACTAGTATAAACTAGCAAAAACAATGTTTCAAATCATTATTGTATATTAATTCACCTATTCTACATGCACTTGTCATGGTAGTTTCTTTTATTTCTAACTGTTTTCAGTTCCTTGGTTCTTGCACTTGTTAATTTGATTTTTAAAACAATCTTAATTACATTCAGTTACAAGGTTTTCTTTTCCTTTTGATTCAGATTTACAGGGTATATTACAGAATTCTAAATAAATATTTTCTTTGTCATCCAAGGACTGCTGTCTGCTTTAGATCTTCCCCTGCTGATAGATATATCCATAGTTCAAGGATCAGTAAGCAGATAAAAGATAGCTTAAAGGTTTGAAATTACCTAAAAATTATAGTATATCTGTCCAGGAAATCTTTCTGCAAGAGATTACCTCTCACAAACCTGATCTTAACCATCCATCTATCACTGACTTCAATCTATCCATGGAATGGGCTAATTCATCACAGCTCTGCTGACACTTAGCTCTATCTGTCTCTACCTTCTGATGTTAGGAGGCTGTTATCCTAGCCATAGGACATTTAGATCCACAAAAATGACCTGATAACAACATATCAGATGGGGTTCTTGTCAATAAATGCTCCCAGTTCTGGCAGTATATACAGTTTGCCAAGACTGCCAGGGAAAGGAATACAATGTTCTGATCAAAACTTGCTACTACAGTATTGGATCTAAAGATTTCTGAAGTCAAGTGGAATGTTTATTATGACTTCAGTATTTCTTTTAAAATGATAATTCCAAAAGCAATGACATTTTGGGCTTTGCAGAATGTTATGATCTATTTGCATTCCTGAAGAAATGCAGGCAATTGCCCTTGTAATGCTAACATCAGAGAGGCGTAGAATAAATGTGTGTGTGTGTGGGGGGGAATTCTTGAATTTTATGGATGAGGAGTTTGTGATCCTCCAGATGATGGTTCAATGTAACACCCATTAGATTTATCCAACATAGCCCAATGTAAGGGGAGATGTAATCCAATATCTGGAAGGCCACATTTTCCCCAAACATGATGCACATGCTATGAAAAATTCTTCACTTTGTTCCATGCAAATTTTCAGATAAATTTGTGGAAGCAGACATCTGATTATTCTGATACAGATGTAAAATATGTATTAGTCTTTCCACATGAAACTTGTCATCATCATGGGTCTGCCTTTTTCTGCAGAGATAAAAGTACACTAAGCTGGTTTACAGACTGCCCTTTTGGGGCGGCCTGATCCCGCCCCATTCCCCGCCAGATTGGGGCCACAGCTGCCACAGCGGCAGTCTCTGTGGCCCCGATCTGCTGATTTCCAGGCCAATGGGAAGCGGCAAAAGGCTGCTTCCCCGCTGCCTGGAAAGGGGTGTCCTTGGGGCTTCATGTCCCAAGGACACCCGGCAGGGGCGGGGACAAAGAGGCCCCTTTCTCTTTTGTGTCACTAGCACAGCCATGTAAAGGCTGTGCTAACGATACAAACCTGGAAGGAGCTCCGTTTCGGAGCTCCTTCTGGCACTGCAGAAAGGGCGCCCCAGGCACCCTCGCACGGTGCCAGGACATCACTTCCGCGCCGCTCCATTTGGAGGCGGCACGGTTGTGATGTCCCAATGGCAGTGCCCATGTAGAATGGGCACCACCATTTTGTACGTACTAGGTACGTACTAGGGTTAGGGCGTCTGGAAAGGACGCCCTTTCTTAACCCTAGTACGTACTTTTTGCATGTCTGTAACGTGCCTAAATGTCTACATATATCAGATTTGAAAACTGTGGCCTTCCATACATTATTAGCTTGAAATCCACATCTTCTCTAGCCAAAATAGTCAAAGGCATACGTTCATTGAAGTTGACACCCAGACAGAATATTTTTTTTAAATGAACAGATAGAGGATGGGAGATTCCTGGCTAGACAACAGTTCATGTGAAGGGGAACTCAAAGTCTTAGTAGACCACAAGCTGAACATGAGTCAGCAGTGTGATGTAACACTCAAGAAAGCTAACAAAAGTATAGTGTCTAGATCAAGGGAAGTGATAATACCACTGTATTCAGCTTTAGTCAGGCCTCACTTTGAATACTATGTCAATTTCTGGGCATGTCAGTTCAAAAAGGATATTGACAAGTTTAAACATGTCGAGAGGAATGGTGAAAAGTCTGCAAGCCATGCCTTATGAGGAGAAGGCCTAGGGTGCTGGGAATTTTTAGCCCAGTAAAAAGTAGGTTAAGAGGGGACATGATAGTCATGTTTAAATGTTTGATGGGATGTCATATCAAAGAGAGAACAAGCTTGTTTTCCATGGTTCTAGACAGAGACTAGGACAACGAGCAATGGATTCAAACTACAGAAAAAGAGATTCCACCTAAATCTCAAGAGAAACTTCCTGACATTCAGAGCTGTTCAACAGTGGAATATGTTGTCTTGGAAAGTGGTGGAGTCTCCTTTGGAGAGTTTTAACTATTTTTCCACTCTGGAACTCATTCCGGATGTTTAACAGTGAGTGTCATCATGTCTATCTGCTATTTCTGCATGGATGCTCCATCGGTGCCTTAAGCTCAATATGGATAAGACTGAGCTACTTGTTTTCGTGCCGAAGCCATTATTCATTTTCAATCACAGTTAGTGGCACTAACATTCAACTTGTGAAGGAAGCGCGTAGTCTTGGTTTCATTTTCGATTCTTCCCTTTCATTCGTTACTCAAATTCAGGCCATGGCAAAGTCATGTCGTTTCTTTCTTTATATTCTTGTGAGAATCAGGCCTTTTCTTTCAGTTTTTACGGCTAAGACTTTGGTTCATGCACTGGTCATTTCTCACCTGGATTACTGTAATTCTTTGCTAACTGGGCTTCCTCTTTCCCACCTTGCCCCCATGATTTCAGTACAACACACTGCCACTAGGATAATTTTTCTGCTCGCCGTTATGATCATGTTACCACATTATTGTCGTCCCTTCACTGGCTCCCGATCCCGTTCAGAATCCATTATAAATTGTTATTACTAACTTTCAAAGCCCTTCACGGTTTGGCCCCCAACTATTTGTCAGCATTTGTTTCCCCCTGTCTTCCTGTTTGTGCTCTGCACTCTAGTCATTTGGGGCTGCTGATTCAGCCAAGGATTTCTTCCGCCCCTTCTCGGATACGCCCCTTCTCTCATGCTGCCCCCTATTTTTGGACTCTTCTTCCCATGAATTTGTGGACCACCACCTCTCTACACTACTTTAAGTCTAAATTAAAGACTATGCTATTCAGGGAAGTGTTCCAACTTTCATTTTGATTTTTGTCCATATTATTTGTATTAATTTATAAACTTATAGTATTATTTTAACCTTGTTATAGTAATATTTTATTAATTTTATAATTTTGTTTGTGGTTTTAGATTGTGCGCCACTGGCAGGCTTTAGTTTTTATTCTGAATTGTTTTTCTCCTTTGTAAAGCACTATGTAAACCTATGGTGCTATATAAATAAATATAATAATAATAATAATAATAATAATAATAATAATAATAATAATAATAATAAACAGAGGCTGGATGACCATCTGTTGGGGGTGATTGGATTAGTGTTCCTGCTTGGTAGGGAGTTGTACTTGATGGCACCTATGGTCTCTTCCCACTATGATTCTATGACATACGGTATAGCATCAAAGGAAGCTACAGGTGAGGCAGACCAAACACAAAACTCTGGAAACTTTGTAATGTTTCCTCTAATGCCATCGCTGTGGTAAAAGAATATTGTAGATTCCAATTGTCCTTGTGAAAATTGCTTTCGAATTGCTACTTTCAACTGTCATGGAGTGTGAGTATTTATATGATTTACTTTCATCCTCTGCAGCAACAGTCAAATAAGTGGGTGAGAGGGAAAGTGAGTCAGTCTTTGGAAGATTTATCACAGGGGCAAGCAGAGTATTGATGAAGACTTTCACATTTTCCTCCATATTACAATGTCAACTGGGAAAAATTATAAGATCTTAGAGCTCATGTCATATTTCATAAACACTATGGCCCCCCGAGCTTCATATTTTCAATCCAGGAGACATAGTGTCTGGCCACACCTCTAAAATCAATTGATATAATTCATATGTGAAACATACTTTAGGTTCTCCTCCTATGCCATTAAGCATGTCATCACAGAGAGTTAAACGTTCCCTACCACCATGCTGTGGTCCAATTTTGGGATCCTCACAGTTGCTTCTCATGATTCATAATTTAGTATAAAACTCTGTTTAATACACTATCTCAGATGTCATTCTGAAAGCATTATTTTTTAGGTAAAAAGTACTCTCGCGTATTTATGTTATGCTTTTCTTTCCTACAGTTTTGTTTTTAACTGCAAGAGAGTAGATCAACAGGATATATTTTTAAAGTAATTTCACTAGTTGAGACTATTTCAATAGTATCGATCTGTTTTAAAATGAGTGTTGAGACATTTAAAGATGATTACAGGCTCTTAAATCCATGCTAAAACATCATATTGGGCTAAAAATTGCCCAAAGCTTCAAACCCCAGGATATGGCTTCTCAGAAAACAGAACAGAGAAACAGATCTATTAACACAAGCTAAGCAAGCTACAGATTCAGGACTTAGTGAATGAATAGACTCTAAATGCCATTTTTTAAAAAAAATAACAAATAAAATAAAATAAACACACAGAGACATACAATACAAAAATCTATTTAAAAAAACATTTTGTTATAGAGTCTTTTAAATTTGAATTTTTAAAAAGGATATCAGAATGTCCTGTAGATAAAGCATGTCAATAAACAGACATTAAGCAGGAGAAACTCCCCTGCCACACACAGTTGTTGGCATGGTAATGGATACTAGCAAATAGAAAATGCACCTAGAACATTCAGACAAATGATGTACTGTCAAAGTGATCCCGCTCCAAACTATGTTAGTCCAGCTAAGGTAAGTTCAGTGCTTTGCAAGGAGGTGAGATGCTTCTGGAAGACATTTGCAGTGTTTCCCTCAAACTGCTAGGTGATGGAGTTGGCAGGGAGATTACCTGCTGGCTGTTCATATTTGGTTTGAACATTTCAAAAATCCAGATCACCCATCCTTAAGAATCTTCTACGATGAACTGTGATGTGTTAAAATATTCACTTACAGATTTATTGCTTTCATACATGAACACGAACTGACCACTGTAATGATCTGAAAGACACGCGTCACTCACCAAGCTCTTTGAAAATCTAGTGCAAGCGAGATGATTTGCATCTTTCTAAATCCTATTACATTCTGCCCCACTCCCACAACTGTATCAATATGCTTTACAACCTGAGTCTTTAATACCATTCTGTACTGCATCTGAAGAAGTGGTTTCACATCTATGAAAACTCACACTAAAATAAAAACCAGCTAATCTTTAAGATACTTTTCCTTTCCCACCTCTCCCTTTCTTTCTCCTTTTTATGCTGTAAAACACAACTATTTCTTGGAAAAATACTTAAAGTGGACAATTTAAAATCATTGATCAGCAAGGAAATGAAGTGGAATTGATTTACTGATAAAAACATGTAAAAGTGAAGATCAAACTGGAAGATAACTAGTTCACCAATCCATATTTGACTGTACTATGAGCAACAAAGAGGAGTTTACAGAACAAATATGAAGTTCACCCTGAAAAGGACTCTTTCACTTAGCTGATACCAGCTTCACTTGTGCTATAAACCAGTTTAATTCTACCACATGCTTTTTCTCTTTCTTCACCTCTTTCTCTATTCCAAACTATTTTTTCTCCATTGCTGGTCTTATTCTGCCTTCTCTCATCACCAGAGGGCCCAGCTCTCATCATGAAAAGACCAAGACTGTTTCTGTCTTGTTCACTTACTCAGAGTTGTCATATTCTTTCCCCTCAAATATAGACAGGCAAGTTTGCATGCTATTTACTTATCATGCAAATCATGTGTTGGGTCATTGAAGAACAACACTAAGAAATATAATAAATATCAAACAGGAGCTTGGGTTTTCTTATCTTCTTGGCATGCCAGGACACCCAACTTGCAATTCTTTTGTGTGCTTCTCATGACCCTTTTCTTTAGTATCTTTGCACTTCACAGAACATTTGTGTTTCAAGAGCTGCAGAGGATGAAGAAAGAGAGATCTCAAAAAGGCACTGGTAATTATTTAACTGTGTCTATGTTCAATGCCATGCCTACATACTCTCAAAAATGATCATGACCAGGGCTGTTGTGAAGACCACTGATAGATAGCGATGGGCAGCTTCAGCAGGGGCAGAGACAAAAAAACATGTAGGATCAATTCCCCCCAAATCACTCAAAATCTGTTATAAACCTGAGCTATAAGTGATTTAAGATGACTTCTTATATCCATTTCTGGGTTTTTGAATGGAAGAGTAGAAAATTAAATTAAGTAACCTTAATTTCAAAGACCCTTGGGTAGTGCATGTATGACCTTTTGAATGTCATTACTGTGACATCTGGGAATTCATTACAGCTAAGAGGTACCAGGTACAAGGTGGCATGGCTAGAATTCTAGTAAAGCCTACACAATTGGTCAATTTGACAACTTCACTTTCCACTCTCTTATTGTTTCCCTTTATTCCGCCACTCATTGTCAGACTTTCCCTCTCTTCTTTCTATATATTTCCATATATTATGTAACACAAATTCTAATTTTCCTTCCACACCCCTGTATTTGCATACATACAAACAACTGAAATGTTGAACAGGAAATGTTTCTCAAGCAGCTGAGTTATAACTGTGTTGTATCAATAGGTCAGGGGTTTGACTAGCTTGATCCTCTCCTTCTCTACACATAACCAGCTGTACCTATTTGGCCCAAATCTCAGTCTCTTATTCCACTTTTCTAGGTGACATTAAGACATTAGGTCCATAAGTGTCGGATACCAGGCTCCTCAGTGTCTTATTCCCGAGGAGCCTGGTATCAGAAGCTTACTGGCCTAATGTCTTAATGTCACCTAGAGACCAATATGACAGTGCAGGCTACATATAGATATTTAATTATTGAAAATTAATTCATTAAAACACACACACACACCATATAATATGTACATCACTGGGGCCTCCAAATAAACAGACCACATTCCAGTGATCTAGTTTAAATGTTCTTAGACCTACAGAAACCACTAAGAGATACAAAATGCATGCAAACTTGTCTAATTTCTGGTGATCTAGCAAATGATTTCTTCTTTAATTTTTAATTAAAAATATATTTGTTCTCTAGCCTTGCAAACTCTTGGTATATTTGAACCTGAGGTCATCATATGCAAAAAAGAAAAGAAAAGAAATATCTCTGGACAAGCTGGGTTCACAGTCAGAGTTATACAGAAGTGAACCTTGAACCCTGGAGTTTCATTTACACATGGCTATGGACAGTATTTGCCTTTGTACGAGCCATTTTTGTATTTTATTCAGCAGTGGCAATGGATGTGAAGGGGTGCTTCTAGTAGTTTAATTTAAAACCATGTAATTGTCAGCAACCTGATTTTCCCTCTACTGTTAGGCAGCTTGTCAGGAAACCAGATTCTTATTTCTTTGAATTAGTCTCATGTAGACATTTTAAATCAATTGTTCTAATGTGCCCTACATAGTTGTTAAGTCCAAATTTTTCAATTAGTTATAATTCTACAAGCTTTACAGACACACTCACCCATTTTTCATTATACTATTATCGGCCTTCTTATACAGGAGAATCTCATTTTATGTCACATTATACCTTAAAATCAATTATTCTCTTTTTAGCCAAGGACAATGTTCTTACAACATTTAAAACAAATAAGAAGTCAAAGGCAGGCAATGATTGCAGGATATATTTGTGAGATTGTCTGGAAACCCTGATGGTTTAGTTCCTCCTTGTTTAAAATTGTGGGGGAAAGGGTAGAAAACAACACCCGGTAAAAATCAAATCAAAATCAAGAGGACTTACTCTGAAGTAGGTATATATACAAGAGGTGAGTAATGTAAGAGATCCCCTCACCTTTTCTTACACACATGTTTGGTTTTTATTCATTAATATGCTCCAGTGACTGGTTACTACCATGCCCTGTGGACCTTAAAGGAACTATCCAAGCTTTTGAAGCCAATATCAAATAGGAGATAGTGTGATGTAGTGGTCTGAGTGTTGGATTACAACCCTGGAAACCAAGGTCTGATTCTCAGCTCAGCCGTGAAATCCACCAGGTGACCTTGGGCAATTCACATGCTCAGCCCCAGGGGAAGGCAATGGCAAACCTCCTCTGAACAAACCTTGCCAGGAAAACCCATGATAGGGTCGCCTTAGGGTCGCCATAAGTCAGAAATGACTTGAAGGCACACAACAACAAGAAGATATATTGTTGAAAAGTAAAGTTAGGATTTCCATACCACCATATTTCTCATTCTTATGTATGAGGTTGTGAAAGCCGGACAGTGAAGAAAACTGACAAGAAGAAAATCTTCTGAAATGTGGTGTTGGGGAAGAGTTCTTATCATCAATCAATCTTTATTTATGATCAATTTATGGTCAATAAGATTGTTTAGTAATCGTTCTGAAGATACCATGGACTACTAAAAAGACAAATAAATGGACCCTAGAGCAAATCAAGCCTGAACGCTCCCTAAAAGCAAAGGTTACTAAACTGAGACTGTTGTACTTTGGCCAGATCACAAGAAAAGACAAAAATGCTTGTTAAGGTAGAAGGAGGAAAAGAGGAAGATCACAATATAGATGGACAGACTCAATGAAGGAAGCCATTACCCTGATTCTACAAAACCTGAGCGAGTTCACACCAGTGATAAAATGCTGGTGGGGTGAACTGGAGATTGCTTACTCATAGATTCATGATAACTCAAAGGCAACTTGATGGCAGTTAATAACAACATCACAACACTTTGTAAAGTATAGCTTCTTTAAAGACTGGACCAATGCACACAGTAGATCCATCTCTCTGCTATCATGGAAGCCACCAGCCACCACTGTTAATATATTAATGATTTATAAGGTGTAGACAAAAGACACACATAGCCAATATGAACACTAGTAGAAAAACTCATCACTTCACTGCACATCTTGCAGTTAATATGTACAATATTAAAATTCTACTTACCCCTGTGCAGAAGGACTTAGCTCATACAGTTCCCCCAAGAGATTGATTATTTATTTATTTATTTATTTATTTATTTTAGTATTTAAAATATTTATATCCAAAGATCTCAGAACAACTTACAATTAAATCAACTTAAGACAATAATTACAAAAGTGTAAAAGATTAAAATATATTAAATAATTTTTCAATTTAACAGCAATTTTAAATTATTATTACTATTATTATTATTATTATTATTATTATTATTATTATTCAAGGCAGAGTCAAAGCTATTTTGCCAAACAGCCAACTCCAGCATTCAAGCCCCCTCCCCCAATATATTTGGAGAAAATTCAGTTCAGCTGTAGGTAAAAATTTCTTTGTGTTGGGATATAAAGAACATTCTGATCCTTCACAAGGAAAATATGTCTTAACATCCATGAATGAATGAACAAAACCCAAACAACAAAGTTGTCACCAAGGGATATATGTTTTCCTGTGTCAATGTGAAAACACCAACTCTTCCTCCCATTTTTATTTCTCTTGTCCTTTGCACAAAACATTGCACTTCTGCAAAATATGTTTCTGTACAATATTCTCTAAAATACTATATTTTTCCCTGATATATTGGGAACTTCCTTATAAAAACCTGTTTTTCTGTTTAAAAAAATCAAACAAAACCAAAACCTAAAGTTCATTACATTTTCAGAAATAGTCTTGAAATATGAAAAATCCTGAAAACTGCATATTAACTCTTCTTAATCTCACACAGCAGTAATAAAACAGTTATTTTTTTTCAGTGTGAGCACAAAGCAAGACACCTTTACAATCATACCCCTCTGCCATTCAAACGTATGCCAGGCTTTTCATGTTGCTTTCATATTTACCACAGTTTCCTTTCCAATGGATGCTTTCACACGGGTGGCAAGCATAATTAAAATGTGATTAAAATGTGATAATAGTGAGATCAGGGAGAAGATTATCACACCCCAGCACACTTCTATTCCTGTGTGTAAATTGTAATGGACGTGTCATTGGTTGATAATGAAAACTCCTATTATTATCCAATGACACGTCCATTACAGTTTACACATGGGACACGAATGGGAGAAGTGTGCAAGGGTGTGATAATCTCCCCCCCCCCATCATGCTATTATGATGTTTTATTCACATTTAATGATGCTTATTTCTAAGGCAAGACATCCCAAGAATCATCCCAATGTAGGGGCTGAGATGTACAGGATGGCTACTGTTGTTAGGAAATTAGAAAACATTGCTTCTCTACTCATTGCATCAATTATCAGAAGTGTGAAAAAAGCCAACCTAAACCATTTCCCCAAGACATTCTAAACACTACATTGAAGCTTCCAGATCTGGATGCTGTCTTGTTTTCAGATTAGCAGCAACTGTATTCGAAACAAGGTTTTTCTAAATATTGTTTGACGTTATAACCTACTTGTTTCTCAAACTCAGACTATGCTGCTGAGGTATCAGTGACCTTAAAGCATCCAATTAGCACTCTTAATTTTGGTTGACAAGGTAATTTCCTGGTTACTATTGTGCAACAGCAGACCGAGTGCATTGACCATGAAAAATGTGTAACCTTTCACTGTCATATTAATTCTTCTAATTGTAACTGGCAGAACAATTATGCTGAAGAACACCACAGTCAAACAGCTAGTTCAGTTATGTTTGTTCCAATGGAGAATAGGATATTGTCCCATTTTGTAAGAAAACCTGAGTTACATGAGGGCTTTCTGCTCATCTGACAAATCTTTACTTCCTTCAGCTGCTTCCAAAAGGCAGCAGCAATCCTATACCTATACATTTGTACAGTACTTTAGATCAGTGGTAGGTTTATAGGATTTAGAGCTGAGCTCAAGGATGAAGCAAGGACCAGCAGGGGAGGACAAGGTTCTTGAGTCAGTCTTCAGTCAGAATTACCATCTGTCTACCCCCCACCCACCCCTTCTCGATCCCTGGCATGGAAGGAGAAAGAGGGATGAGAATGAGAACCAGGACTGGGACTCAGAGCAGCTTCACAGTATTAAAAACAGTACAATTAAAAACATTTTAAAAAAACTGTACATTAAAAAGAATTTTTAAACTGGTCCAACATCCCAGACTGTCCTTATAGCAATTCCTTAAATGCCTGTGTGAACAGATAGGTCTTCACCTGCCAGTGGAAAGCCATCAAGGAGGGAGCCATTCTGATCTCCCTGGGCAGGGAGTTCCAGAATATAGGGGCAGCCACCGAGAAGGCCCTCTCTTGCGTCCCCACCAACCATGTTTCTGATGGTGTTGTGACAGAGAGAAGGGCTTCTCCAGAGGATCTCAGAGTCCAGGCCAGTTCATACCAGGAGAAACTGTCTGCCAAATAATGTGGACCTGAGCCATGTAGATGGTGGTTGCTTCTGCATGCTGTGCAGAGAGAGGCATTGTGGGCAACACAACTCTGGCCATTGTTTTGAATGCCTTCTGAAATCAAATAACTGTCTGAAGGGGCTATTGGAAAATTGCCTATGTAGTAACACAGACAATTTAGCCAGCTCCTGCAAGCAATTGCATAGGTATAGCAGTCATTCCAAAATAATAGCTAGTCTTCGTCTTTCCTTGTTTTCTCTTGGCAATATGCAGGATCCTTATTGTGCCCTATTTTCTTGTTTTCATAGCAGGGAGGGTATAGGCAGTGGTAGGTATGTGTGTGTGCATGCACCCACAATGTCACATACAGTTTGAGTATATTTAGGATTGTACAAACCATTCACTGGATATTGTGCCCTGCTTCCAGGACCGTAGTGCAGACTGTGACACTAACAGTGAATACTCAGACAGAGAGACATGCCAATGCCAGAGACAGATGGTGAGACCCACCACCAGCAGCAGCAGCTACAATCTGACACGGACATGGACACAGACAGAGATGCAGACGTGGAAATATTGACCCTGGAAGAATATCATTGAGAGAAGTAGGAGTGGAGACACTCTGAGCATTTATATCTAAAATGTTCAGCAATTAAATAGCACCTGCAGGAGGCTGTCAGACCATAAATAGCCCAGATCCTGCCTCAGGAAGGTGCCACCTCTTGCAATGGGTAATGAGAGGTGGGGATTGGATTAGTCAATCCAATTTCTCCCCTCCTTACATCCCCATGTTGAAAGTAATTGTCTGTTAAAGATCTGCAACCATATATGTCTGAACACAGTTACAGAGCTGTATGAGTTTCATTAACTGTGTTCACTCAATTAAAATATAGGACAAAGCAATATGGGCAGCTTTTCCCATCTGAACACTGAACCAGGACTAGATAAAACATTGGAAGGGGGTGACAATGTGATATGTAGTTCCCCATACCAACTCTTTGGAGCACCAATGTTTATTCTCAGAGCAAAATAGAAGCAACAAGTTCATAGAGCTTTGTTATCTGAAATGATCCAAAGCATTTGAAACCTGACACAAAAAATCCAAACATATTTTCTCTTGTAGCAATAAAATAAAATAAAATAAAATAAAAATCCAATAAGCTATACAATTAATGCTTTGCTTCCTTTTAATGATGCACTAAAATATGACTCCTGAGTCAGACTATCTGACCTTGCCGTTTCATGTGAACAGACTGTTTTCTGATACTGAATAGAATTTCCTCTAAGATAATTCTGAGACACACTGAGAATTATTGTGACTTAACAAAGATGTAAATAGATGAAGTTCTCCTTAAAACTAAAACCTAAGAATTCAAACTATTTATTCCTTCAGAATATGTGAGTTTTATTAGGGCTATATCCAAGGTCCTGAGGTTTGATTTAAAGAGAGCATAGCTAAAATGAGTAAAGAACCCAGGATTTGGGAAAACATGCAAACAAATTAAGCTGGTTTGGTTCTTTTCCTCAGTGTTTACCTATCCTGATTAAAAATTGATCCTCCTGGTAGCTGGCTTGGCTTAGATGTTATGGATCTTTCTGTCATTGCAGACTGTATTTGAACTTTGATATCAAATGTCTTTGGGAGAATGTACCATTTTAATATCAACTCACTCCTTGATGGACAACTTGACAAGGAATATCAGTATAGTGGAAATTTTTAAGAAAACTGTCATATGGGCCATCTTTGAGTCTAGACAAACAATAGTGATATTATAAAGAAGGTCACTTACTGTGGTTTTTGGAATTAAAACTTATCCAACAGTGTACCTGTTCCACCATGTATGGTGAAAGCCATTTATTGCTGCTTTTCAGTATTGGGAAAGAAAAAGTTCATGCTGTCATTGATTGACCTTTAAAAAGAAAAATGTAGTGGGCTTATGGGTAATAAGAAAGCAATGATTTCCCCCCTTTCTAGTAGGTTTTCTCCATTAGAGCCTTGGTATAGTTTTATAACATTTTAAAAATTCTGTCATCATAAATCAAGGGTAGAACTGTCACACACCATCTCTGTAAATATGATTATTTTGACTAACAGAAGTGCTTCTTCACAAAAATTAATTATCCAGTGAATCACTCATCAGTTGTTCATGGTAGCCTACTGGCCATCTGTATTTTGCTTTGATGCTTCTCGACAAGTCTGTGCAATATTATTTTTTGCCTCAGTCTTAAAGATGTGTGCCTGTGTATCCATCTGCTAATGACAATCTAATACTACTGCAAAAGTAACCTAATGGCATGTGTTGGGATGTTACAGCAGTGTAGCTATTGGCAGGCTCCTTACATTGTCCATGAAACATTTCCACCCTCCACTTGATGCAAATGTAATAGTTGTTAGATTAAATTGTAGAGTGCCTAGAAAAAGTGTTTATGGGGCTCTTAACCTAATCATGGTTAAGAGCTCATCTCCTAATAATGGTGTGTAGACCAGGAATGTTTTGTCAGCATGGATGTTCTTATACTCTAACTTATTCCTTTTCTTGCATAAGCATCTTCCTCTGCCCTCTTGATGCAAGCATACACAGCATCACATCAAGCTTGTTTTCTCTTTCTGTATTACCAAGGCACACGTACATGCTGGTAACACAGAAATAAAAAAGGGGTGCCAGTGAAATGAAATAAATTAACCTCATAGTAATTGTGCCTAATCAGTGTCAGAATTATCTATATAAATTTTTGTAGAATTCAGAGGTAGGGGGATACAACACACAGTGAACCAAGAACAAAAGAAGCAATGTCCTTTTGTTGTTATTCCACTCCCTGTGCCTTTCTGATCCTGTTGATCATGTTATGTGAAAATGATCCTTCAAACATACAATGTGTACTTCTACCCTGCTGATGATGTGATTTGTGTACTGCCTAGAGCAGTTCTCATCTGGCAGAAGGTAGTTTTTGGGGTTTTGTTTAAAAAATCTATTCTTGAGCTGGTAAAGGCATAAAGAAATAGTTGCCACAGTTTTCAAAAGCTGTAGCAGATATTTTTGTTGCTACAACTGCCTCTTGGTCCCAGGTGTGTGCATCTATATTGGGGTTACATAAACCAACCTATCTGCTTTGTTTCTTTCTCTTTCTTTTCCTTTCCTCTGAGGCAAACAAATGTCTTATACGTTTTTAAAAAACTGCTTTTATTCCTCCTGCTCAGATTCATTTACATGGTGTATGTTCTATTCTCTCCCCCATTTGATGGTGTGCATTATGTGTAGAACCTTATTTTTTAATTTAAAAAAGTCAAATTAGTAAATTGACAGGTAAGAAAATAATGTAGAGAGAGGTCATCAATATAGATATTTATTATTTTTAACTACAAATCAGCATTTATTAAATATAGGTAAGCATTTATTTGTATTTACACCCTTCCATTAGAAAATAGGACAAATACCTTTATGGATGTGTGTGTGTGTGTGTGTGTGTGTGTGTGTGTAGTTTACCTCTGTGCAATTAGGGCACAGGAGACATATCACACACACACACACACACACTCCCCCCCATGGGGAGCCAGTCACCAAAAAACCAGGTTGTTCAGTGTCAATGTAAGAGAAAAATGTCAGTTTTTGCTTCCCTAGCAATAGAATCCTAATTATTTCATTCATTTATATAGGAAAATGTAGATAATAAAGTAGATAAGGAAGGAAGATGGAAATAAATTGATACACCCAGGGACACTATTGGGTTGTCAATGGGGAGGCCATTTTTTAGCAGCTTATTGTAAACTGAGAGCAAAGTGCAAGCCAATAGAATCTGTGAGCAATGAAACCAATGATCTGAATCAATGATTTAAAATATGAAAAGTAGATGTAAGTTTAGGAAGATATATGAATGTGTTCTGAGGGTATGGAACTATCCAATGTGGCATACAATAAAGAAAGTAAAGGAAAGAAAACTGAAAGTATTAGAATGTTAAATAAAATTAGAATATCAAAAGTACTTGAGGGAAAATTATAGGATGGTGATGATTGTTGGAGTACTTGAGTACATAAAGGATGGGTCGTCTTCATCATAGCCACATTGATTATCTCTATGGTCATTTGGTCAGTGCGATTGTGTGAGGAGGTCACTTCCTATCCCATTCTGCCAAAGTTAAGAGATTTACAACCCTTTGTTCAAAGTTCTCTCTCTTCCTTCTCCATATTTTTAACCAGCATAAATACAGTCGCAAGACTGTACTCCTAGGATGTTTTTCTTCATACTTGCACACATGAGGGTCAGCTTTACTTGCAGTAAGTGTAGTTTTCCCTAGTGATTAGCTATAGCAATAGCCACAGCAAGTACATTTCTATACTGCATATCAGTGCACTTAAGCACTCCCTAAGGGGTTTACAATGTGTAAGATAAATGCCCCCAACAAGCTGAGTACTCATTTTAGCGACTTCGGAAGGATGCAAGCCTGAGTTGAGCTTGAGCCCTTGGCTGGTATTGAACTCACAACCTTGCGGTTTGTGAGTGCGTGGCTGCAGTACAGACATTTAACCGCTGCATCATCAGATTATATTTCTTGAAGCTAGATGCATTCTTTATAATAATAAAGTCTTATTTTACACACTTATGTATTCTGATTATTTATCAAAACCTCAGATGTAAGTTCTGTGGTGGATGGAGTTCACTCTGCTACATCAGCAATGATTAACACATTAATACCAAATCTACGAATTGTAACCATTTCTTGATGATGATGATGATGATGATGATGATGATGATGATGATGATGATGAAAAAGAACAGAATGAGGAGAAATCACACACAAACAAAACTTGTCAATGAAAAGGAAAATATGACATTAAAATATATTTTAAAATTTGTTAAAGGGAAGGGAGGGATTAACTGCTTATTATATTAAGGAAGTCACAAAAGCAAGAGAGAGAATAAACAACAGAAATATTTGTATAGTTCAGGGGAGAAAAGATTGATTGTGAGATTGATTTGCTGAAGTAAAGAAATGATTAAAGGACAGAAGTGAATCATGAATTAAGGATTGAGAACTAGATTGAAGAAAATTAAAGCTAGCTATAGCTAGCCATAAACAGCAGATAACTTTCTATTTCAGTGCTTCTCATACACTCCAGCACTGAAGAGTGAAATAGTAAGAGAACCAACAAGTGAACTTTTAAAACATCAGAGTCAGAATCCTTCCAGTCTGAGTAGAAAGTCCATCGTAAAGCATGCACAGTGATTAGAAGGTAGGGATGTAACTTGGGCGCTGTAAAGATGGGCCCCACAGGGTGCTGTCATTATGTGTGAAGGGCGATGCTTCCAGACGCAACTCGCTCCTCGCACGTGACAAGGGCGTCACCATGGAGCCCTGGTGGCGCAGTGGTCGCTAAAATGAGTACCCAGACTGTTGGGGGCAAATTAGCTTACTTGCTGTTCACCGCTATGATCTTTGGAATAGCGGTATATAAATAAAACAAATTATTATTAAATTATTATGGCGGCGCCCTGTACACAAAGGCGCCACAAGAAGAACTCGCTTTTTGCGGGTTCTTTTTGCTCTGTGACGGAGCCACACAGTTTGTCCACTACGGCTCCCTCACGGAGCAAACCAGGGTGTTGGGAGACCGCTCTTTTTGGGCGGTCTGTATCCCCCCTATGTTTATTTAATTCTGGCATGCAAGAGCAAATAATTTAATATGCATTATCACTTCTGAGCTTATGATAGTTTTTGTGCATTGCCCAATGATTTTATGTATTTTTGGATTTTTTTTGGTCAAAACATCATTTACATAGAAAAAGCTTGTATTTTGAACAAAAATAGGGTTTGGTGGAAAATCAAATACATACACAGAAAACAATACATTTTGTCAAAATCAATTTTGTGCAAAACACAAGCTTTTTCTGTAAAAATGAATTGTTCATTAAAAAGTAACCTATATGCCACAAAAACAAGCAAGCAATCAAACAAACAAATAAACTTCACAGCAGATAATAATCTTTTCTGTTGGATATTTCAGTACATTGAGAGAATCAGGATTTATCTTTATTGCCTCAGAGAATCAACAAAACTGGCTTAAAGGGATTCCTTTGGTTCAAATTCAGCCAAATCCAGTGTACATCCCTAGAGGTGCAGTGTAAGTGAGAAGAAAATAACAAAAAGAATCAAGAAGTGAAACCAGAAAGCAACCAGAAGTCAGGAAAGAAACACAAATGAATGCCAATGGACAAACTAGGGGCCAGAACTCAGGAGCAAATTGGAAGTTGGGACAGAAGGATAAACCAAAAGTTGCAGGATCATGCTTTAGTTCAGTACTGAATCACAGCTTAGTGAATTCAAAAGCACAAGAGGATAAAACTGCATGCAGATCCTGGGATGCAATGAACTTGCTCTCTACCATGGGAGACCTCAACTTCACCGATCTGAGACCAAGAAGAGAACTTACCATCTCAGCAACATTACTTTTCTTCCAAAAACTATTGAAGCTGTAACTATTAAAGGGTGCTGTTTCTCTACATTAAACAATAATGAGTTGAAATTAAAAAGTATTAGAGGGGAAAGTAGGATTCTAAATATAGTCTATTTTATCTTTGAGGAACAACAGAGGGATTTTTCAGAGCTTTGTTAATCCACTCCTTCTATAAATATTCAGTATCCTCATTGTTATCAGGAGTGTATTGATGGCACTGAACTTAATGTTTGTTCAGTTCTTTTCTTCAACATGCTTTAGTTCCACCACTTCTCATTAAATAGCCTTTGAATACCTCTCCTGGAGTTTCTTTTCAGCAAATAGTGTGACACGATGTAGAACTTTCTTAGCATTCTAATCAATGAGATGCAGAGTATTTTAGAAGCTGCAAAGCAAATCTGCTTTAAAATGAGACTTATTGTTTGCCTCTTCATCCTTAGTGTTGAACTATGTGGGTCCTTATCATATTGAAAGTGTGCAGCCTTGGTGAAAGGTAATTGCATCATCAGTCTCTGTTGGTCTGTGTCTTAGGTCTTTTAACACAATTGTCCTTTCCATTACTTCCTGATTTCATTTAATATTCTCCTGGGTTAGCATCATACCAGCAGTAGCATCAGTTTGAATGAATTGTCATGGTATGCCCTTTTCTAGAAAAGCTTTTTCCTGTGGATTAAAGGGCATTTATATATTGGTTTACACGCAGCTAGATTAGTTTATTTGTTTACCTCCTATTTCTAAATGGGAACTTGATTTTGCTATTTAGGGTAATCTTTGGAGCAGAAACTGCTTAATACAACTCAGCCTTGTAATGAGCTGGCCCTAACCTCAAGCAGAATGAGGTGTCTAGTGGCAGTTGCTTGGAGCAGGAAGAACATTCTCAAAGCCATTTCTTTTGCACTCCCTGACCACTTGGAGAATAGAATTGTATGTCACACAATCGGGCTGCACCCCCTAAATGACTCTACAGCCCTTAGGAGTGGTGGAGGATACTATCATTGCCGGTGTTAAAGGAAGCTTTAAATATCAAATCAGTTTCTCTGTGTAAAGTAGAGATACACAATCTTGGTCTTTGTCACAGATAACAAAATGAGTTTGGATAATCAGGTGGTTGTTGTTGCCTTCAAACCTTTTCTGACTTATGGTGATCATAAGGTGAGCCTATCTTGGGGTTTTCTAGGCAAAATTTATTCAGAGTGGGTTTGCCTTTGCCTTTCTCTGTGCCAGAAAGGGTGTAACCGGCCCATGGTCACCCAATGGGTTTCCATGGTTAAACCAGGATTCAAATCCTTATCTTCAATGTCATAGGGGCTGCACTGATTGGGATAAAGGGGCAGCCAGAGGCTGCCACTTTCTCCCCCACATGGAGGCCGCAGCAGACAAATGCTGCAGCCTCCATAATGCCTAAAAAGAAACTGCTCCTGGCAGGTACTTTTTGCACTGCATGTGTGGTGCCATTAGCATGTTTGCATGCAACAATGATGTCCACGCAGTGCTTTTTGGATGCTGCACCACACAGACATCATTGTTGTGCACCCATCCACATGGTGCCTGCAAGCCAATAGTAGGGCTTGGCGTGTGCAGGCACTCTGCCTTACAGAACCCTAATTTTGGCCCCAGGCCAGCATGGCCTGTACTGGGCCTTAGTCCAATATTATACCACACTAGTTCTCTTTACTCATAGATTTGTCATTTATTTAATAACTTCACATAGATGGATTGTGTTAACATTTCAAAAGCTTTTAATATTTCTCAATATCTCAAGGGCATTAATATTTGTTGCTTCTTGTATCTGTGACGGGACATTGCTTGTAGTTTTTTGGTGCATTGGGAATTTCCTGTACCTCTGGGTTTGCTTGTTTGTTTGTTAAAAAAATCATTTGTGTCCTGTTTCTGACAGTCTTCCAAATGTGTCCCTGATGAGGACTAGTGGATAATATTTATAAATCCATGAAACACATGGAAGAGCACAGGTACATCTTTTTGAAACAATCTCTCTCACAAAACCACCAACCAACCGACAACACTCCTGGCATTCCCCCTTCTGGACCCCCCCCCCACACACACACGTATTAGAGTATTAAGAAACAACTTTATAAATGAAGTAGGAAAACATTTCGCTTTTCTCTTCTTTGATTGCCCAAAATAGAAGTTAGCTGTATCCAGCATGTAGATTAGAGCATCCTATTGTCAACACTTCTAGAAGGAGGGTGGTATTATGTATTGTTCTCTAAGATGAGGCCATACGGTGTAAAGGTCTAAAGTCTCTGGATGCAGAAATTTTCCCTTTAACCCAAAATACCTGAACGAGAATGCATGTGAGTTCCAAAGACAAATCGGAGGGGCTGTGGTAAAAGATAAAATGTTTAGCCACCTTTTCCTCAAGCTTCCTTATCATGACTGTACACTTGTGATTCTTGAAACATATGCACAAGCCTGTGGTTAATTTCCACCATGTTGTGGATGGCATTATGCACATTCACATTCAATAATATTGAAAATCTTTCATAACTGGTAAGTGATGTTTTGTTTAATATAATAGGTATTGGCAGTCACAGCACTCAAAACATTGGTTGTCTTCTTATGAAAATGCACCCAAAACAGGCAGGCCAAAAGAGCCACTTCAGGGGTGTGATGTTCAAATAACGTACACCCACAAACTTCTCCAAGGCTGCCAAAGGTGGCCCAAAGCCATCAGAAAAAGAAGCACATTTAATCTAACCATGCAGGTGGCTTGTTTGGGATCACACTGGTGGCCTGCTTTGAGATCCCAGTCCCCAGCTGATTGTGGGCCTATCACAGCTGAATCAGCTAAAGGCCACTCCTTGTGGCCTTTCTGCTTCACTCTTCAGGTGATATAAAACTTGGAAACATAAGGGCATGATTCAGAACCTTAAAACTGTATGGGCTCACCCTAGATGATATTACTTAATCCACATATGAATGCTGACAATAGAGTGTTGCAATCTAACATCTTGGAAACAGCTTGCTATTATTTTGAGCAACTAAAGAAGTCAGCAGCCAAAATGTTTTGCTAATTTGGGAACTATTAATCATATCATAGGGAATATCTCAACCTTGCCTTCTGAGTACGACTGGACACTCAGTGTTTCACACGTGGTTATAATTCTGAAGCTGATGCGGAAATTGAAGCTGATATTCAAATTCAGTTTCAAAGCATCTTGGACTTTATTGGTTAAATGGAAGCCAGTCTTCATGAGTGCTGATAATTGTCTGAGTCAGGTTGCTACTGAAGCAGGTTCACAAGTTTTGGTCTAGATTCTAAATGTTCCTAGATTCCTGCCTTTATTTATTTATTTGTTTGTTTTAAAATTAAGTTTCTTGCCCTTGTAGGAGCAGAATTCTGGGGCAGAAGATGCAGCTATTCTTCTCTCCAAATGTTTTGTGAGAATGTGTTTGCCCAGTGAGTGAAGTGTCACACCTATGACTGACAGCCACAAAAAAGGTTATAAATATAGACATGGATGGGCAGGTTTACTCTTATGTATTTTATTGTTTGTATGTACAGCATTGTGAAAATTTACAGTGCTATATAAATAAAGCATCATCATCATCATCATCATCATCATCATCATCATCATCATCATCACAACTGTCTATCATTTCCAATTTACAGTTCCAAATGTCTGTGTTACACCCCTTCAGGAAAGTCTAGCTTTTGGGGAAAAGTTTGTTTGAAGTCTGTTTTGTAGAGTTCCTTGTAAAGTTTGCATCTAAGGCATTAAAACAACTGGGGTGAAAGAGAGATGTGAAAAAGCAAATATAATGCAATGATGAGTATGGGCCCGAACAGACAGGCCAAAATAAAGCTGCTTCGGATCACTTTGGAGGTATGCTATTTAAATGACACACGCATCTTAAGAGGTCAGTAGCTTCACCAAAGCTGTGCTCCATTCTTTAGAACTGGGGTGTGACTTTGGCGTGGCTTCTGGCCTCTTAGGATGCATGCATCATTTAAAAAGCATACCTCCAAAGTGAACCAAAGCAGCTATGTTTTGGTCATCTTATGCATTTTGAATTGGTGTCCAGAAAAATAAAATCAAGTTCCATTTTATGAGGGGCTTCTACTGTCTGATAGGGGAGAAAAAAAGAGCCATTCTTATTAGTGTCACTTTCTTTCCACCTCACTTTGCCCCTCCACTACTGTTCCTGATACCATCTCTCCTCACCTCTCTTCATATTACTCATCTTGCTGAAGTTGAGATATCACTGCCTAAATTTCCTGCCTGATAACCTGCAACTGCTTAAAGTAGCACCAGCAGCTTTGTACAATGATTGGGTTTTTCAGAAAGCAGGAAATTGTGTAGCATGTATAAGAGCCAAGAGTTGGGGCAGCACAAAGTGAGGAGAAAGAAAGGGAAAGAAGGGGGAGGTTGAAATGTACAGAATATAAAAAGGAAAGCTGGGGAGCATGGCAATGGTGCAACATAAGAGAAGAACCAATGAACTTGATCGCTTCCCCATCACAATTCCTTTCTCCTTTCATTTAATGTCTTTTTAGATTGTAAGCCTGAGAGCAGGGAATTGTCTAATTTAAAAAAAATGTAAGCTGCTTTGAGAGCCTTTGTGGCTGAAGAGTGAAGTATAAATATTGAAAATAAATAAATATTTTGCTCTACAGTATTTTTAATGTGAATCTGATGGCAGCCACTCTCAGGGTATTTTCATGGAATTGTACTTTTTGCCATCAGTTTTACAAAGGCAAAAAACCTATAGTGATTTAGAAGCATGTGCCTGTGCATAATGAAACATCCCTTTTCCTTCTCCCTGCCTTCTCCCACCATCACCAGAAACGTACATGGGCACTTTAAATGATTCATGTTTTACTATTCTTATTTTTTTTTCACAGCAACTCTTTGAGGTAGATTTGATGAAAGATAGTGTTGGCCCATGGCCATTTGGTAAATTCCATGACTAAGTAGGGATTTGAGATAGGATCTTCCTCCTCCAAGTCCAGCACTTACATTATACATTCAACATTATACTGGTTCTCATAGATCAGTTTAATTTTTTTAAAAAAGTATATAAAGTTTCAAACACAGTAGGAGAAAAACAATGGAAGAATGCATGTGTCTAATATGCATATCTGAAATGCAAATTAGAATAACGTGCATAATTAGAATAAAATGCATAACATGGAAATTAGGTGCATGAATCTGAGAAAGTGAAATATGGCATTATGATAACTGTGTATATATAGAACTAGATATAAGAGGGGTTTGCTGTCTGGAGCAAAAAAATTATTAAATCTGTGTTGGAAACCAGACATGTAGCATAGGTCTGTTTATTTAGGGATATTATTAATATATCTTTTTAAATATAATGGTTAACAAGGGTAAGTCAGCCTGAAACTAATTTATCAAAAGAATTGAAGTGGTTGATCTATTAGTGTCTTAATGGAAAAATGTCTTAGGACTGCATCCAAAGAATCCAAACAACAGGGAAAGATGCAGTTTGGGATAAAAACATACACAATATCCCATGGGAACATGCACAATATTCAAAATAACTATAAATATGAAAATTGGCTGTAGACCTGATCAACATCAGCAAAGATCTACAGGTCCACTATAAGTGTTTTCCAGTACACCTTCTGGTACTCTTAATGATTGTATCTCAGGGATGGGCTACAAATGTATTCTCTCTCCTTTCCACATAGTAGAGGGCCAGTAAGAATTTCATTTTCTGTATACAGACAAATAAATCAATTAACCTGGAGAAGTTAGGGTGTGTGTGTATCATATCCTTCCTAAAGCAGGATTGTATTAAATAAATAAGTGTTTCACTGAAGTGGTGAAATCCATCAGTTTCTGTCCATTCTTCTTTGTACACTCTCTAATTCCTCGAAGTTATTAATAATAATTTGTTAACAAAAACACTGTTGTGTGTATAGGGAGGGCAAACAGCATAATATAATTTTTGCTTTTTCCCATTGAATAAATGATGCTGAAGTTAATTTACACAACATTATGGAGAACTGATTGCATTGGGTTGTTGGCAGGAACACACACTAAGGAAAAGTCCAGTATAACATAATAAGAGGCATTCAATTAAGCAAAAAGGCCACAAACGTGTGATTCCTTCAACAGTATGAAATAAAATCTTTACTAATACTGTGAGCCTAACAAACTGCCTGAGGCATTGTAGCCAAAAGAAGCACAAGGAACACAAATTAGTAGATTTTGCATTTTTCCAGAGTAGTCAGCATATTAATCTAAATTATTGCTATATTGACAAGTTAGGTTCTGTTTTATTCCCCACCACCACCCTCAGAAAAATACAACAACAGATTCATACATAAGAAAACTATCTTTGGACTTTAATATGTATTGTACCCTTTTGAGTGTATGTTCATTGCAAAAGTCATTGCATAAGTCATTGGCTTAAGCCTTTTGCTGATACAGTTGCTTCTGTACTGAATAATTCTGTGCAGATCAATAGCTCAAGATACTAGGGTCAATTTTCTCTGTTTCTATCTGGTTCAGAATGTCAAGAGAGAGAAGTAAATAACTGTCATTTTAAACCCTCCTCAAAAAACAAACAACCCCCCCCCCAAAAAAAAAACCCCAGACATCTTACCAAATAGCATGTTTCATCAAATTCAAAAAGCTCTTGGCTTTATCTCTGAGAGTGATGTGGTTGCTCCTTCATTGTGGTTTGAACCAGTGCTTCCAGAACATAGATGATGGTGGTGGTGATATCCTTTACACTAGGAAAAAGAAGGGAGTATGGTGTCAACTGCAGATGACACCATACTACTAGCAGAAAACATCACAGCCCTGGAACAACTACTAAGGAAGATGAAGGAAGAAAGCACAAAGGCAGAACATAAAGAAAACAAAAATAATGACCACAGAGAATATATATCAGTTCAACCTAGACAAGGAGGAAATAGAAACAGTAAAAGAGTTCTCATAGCTGGGACAAAATATTGATCAGAACAGGGACTGCAGTCAAGAAATCAGAAGAAGGCTAAGGAGTGAAGCAGATTGCCTCCTAGGAATGGCCAGAGGCCACTCAGGCCACAATCACACACCATTCCACCCGGACTGTGGTGACCACACAACCCACTTCCAAAGCAGACCACTGCTGAGGTCCCAAGCCAGTTACTTCCAGAAGCAGTATTTTCCCACTCCTTTTTGTGGCAGCATCGGGACATCTTGGGTGGCCTTGGAGTGGCTTCTGGCCACTTTGGGGCATGCGGCATGTAAACACCACGCCCCCCAAAGCAGCCAGAAGCCACTTGTTTTGGCCTGTGCATTTCAGGCCTAAGAATGGGGAGGGCAGCTATAAAAGAACTATAAAAGATACTAAAGCACCAAGATATACAGCTAAGCATGAAAGTTAGAATCACCCAAGCCATTGTATTCCCTATTACCATCTATGGATGAGAGAGCTGGACAGTTAAGAAAGAAGATAGGAAGAAAATCCATAAATTTGAGATGTGGTGATGGAGAAGAGTGTTGAGGATTCCATGGACAGCCAAAAGGACAAACAAATGGGTTCTAGAATAAATGAAGCCAGCAATCTCCCTGGAAGCCAAGATGACTAAACTGAGTCTGTCGTACTTTGGTCATATCATGGGAAGACACGACTCATTAGAAAAAAAGCAATAATGCTAGGAAAGGTGGAGGGAACCAGAAAGAGAGGGAGGCTGCATGCTAAATGGATGGACTCTATTGGTGAGGTAATGGGTATAAATGTGTAGGAACTAAGCAGAACAGTGGAGGCTAGGGAGTATTCGAGATGTCTCATCCCCAGGATCACCATGAGATGAGATCAACTTGATTGAGGTTAACAACAACAACCACAATCCTTTACACATTACAAATAGTGCTATAAAACATGAAATGTACTAATTTACACATAGTAAGGTTATTACAATATTTTTAATGTTTTAATATTAAGACTAATATATCATATGTTTTGGAATAATAGGTAATGAGCATAATTAAGGAGATTTGAGGGACATTTTAGCCCATTTTTTCCTATTTAAATAGTGTTATTTTCTTTTTCTTTCTTTTTTAAAAAAGCATTTACAATGTATAATTAATTCTTATTTCAGTTCTGTATATGCTGCTGTAGAAACATAGCTGGACTGCACCACTGCCCATCCACCGGCCAGTCAATGGCTGCATGGGGTGGGATGAAGAAGCTAAATGATGGAAATGGGTGGGGGGAACCCGTGGTGATAATTCTACCTTGCAAGGATGTTGATTATCCTGGTTATCTTAACATGTATGGACTAATGATAACTGTCCCTACCCTTTGATGAGGCATGTAACTCTTTGTGAAGATTTTCATCACTCCAAGATTATTCTCATCAGGTTTCTCAGCACTTGAGAAATGCTCCTCCTCCTTCTCCGTCTCTTTCTCCCCCTCCTTCTATCACCAATTTTCATTTATTCCCCAAATACTCATTCCATCCCTATGCTTGACAAGACCCATCTTCAAAATGACCTCTCCTTTACACTTGAGTTTCAAAATAATCCACTCATTTTCTCAGTTTAATCTTTAGCATCTACTCCACCCCACCTCAATTTTTGATTATAATGGTGGATTGCAGTTCCTCTATCTCATCCTTGTCATAAACCAGTGACTGTGACACATGAAACATCATGGTGTCATGTGTATTCCAAGAATCAATGAAGCCAGCAATGAGCTGGTGCTAGAGAATTGATGCATAATCTTTTCTTTTAAAGTTAAAAGAAAGAATGCTTCCTTCCTTTCCTTCTTTTTTCTTTCCACCCAGTGTAAAAAAAGAAGTAAAAACACTGGGTTAAACAGGGTGGTAGGAACCTGTGACTCCCCAGATGTTATTAGATTCCAACTCCCACCAACCCAAATTAGTATGGTTTGTGATTTGGGATTACAAGAGCTGTAGTCCAATTTTTTCCCTTCTTCTATTGTGCTTCTTCTTGCCCATGCCCATGTCCTTGTGATTTTTCACTTTGACTCCTGATATCTTCACTGTGTTCCTTCATTGTCTCACTTTTGTCCATTCAGCCAGCCAAAGTGGCCAAACTGCTGCCCAAGTGGCTCACCTGTCTTTATTGTCATGATTTGACTTTTTAAATTTCTCACTGGCTCTCTATTCATTTTCAAATTCTGCAAAAATGATTTATTTTTATATCCTCAACCATCCTGGGACTTGGTTCTCTCTTTGTACTTCATCCTCACATATCCTTTCCTGTGATATTTGCTTGTCCAGCTACAGTACCACCTTCAACCATCCAAGGCATTCTGGTCCATGATAACATCTTTGCCTATTTCCCCTTGCTTTGCATTATCCATAGAGTTGGATAAATGGAGAAGATCCAGCACACCAAGGAAGTGCCAACTTCACTCACTGCGGCTTGCAACAGATGGGCTGGACCCCCCTCTTTCTCACAGAAGCCATTAGAACCAACTGTCAGGAAAACTGGTAGGAATATCAGTGCCAGAGTGATGGTGGTGCAACCTGGGCTTCCTCTGTGGTAACAGGAGTGACAAGAAGCTGTCACATTCAAGTAAGATCACAGAAGACTGAGGTACCATCCTATAAAACCAACAACTTGCTATATCTTAGAGGACTAAAAAAAAACAACATTTGGATGCCTTTGAAACAAATCATATGTGAACATTCAGAGGCCAGTTTTCCCTTAAAACTGGCCATTCTGAGAATCATGTACTGTAACATTATGTTTGGATGGCTAAGATCCCTTGTTTTCCTTCCATACCATGTTGTTTTTTTAATCTTGATTTTAAGCCTAAGGATACACACTCTTTTTATTTTACACTTTAGTAAACTGGTCTGGCTGAAGAATGAGATATAATTGCTTTAAATAAACCGAACACTTTGTGCAATCACATAATTTACTTCTTTAAATTCTTTAAACTAGGAGTGGAATTCCATTCATCGCTAGGCTGGCACCCTCCCTGCTGGTCTTTCATCAGCAGGTAAAACATTTTTATGCAGGCAGGCTTTTTAAAATCATACAAAGGTGTCTTTATTTGAGGGAGTTGTTTTAGATCATTTTTTAAAAACTTTTGTATGTTTTAATTTTTAACTTTGCAATGTTTTAATCAGGTTATTTTAATTGTCTTTTTAAAATTTGTTTTAATGTTTTTCTATATTGTAATCCTCCTTGGGTCCCTTTTTTGGGGGGGAAAGTGGCATAGAAATAGAATAAAATGAATGGATGGATGGATGGATGGATGGATGAATGAATGAATGAATAGCTTCATCTTTTCCATGGTGTTTTTGGTTCCTATATAGCGTCTATACTAGGGATGAAAGTATTATAACCAGTTTTAATGGCCCGTGTAGATATGCCCTGAGTTAGTCCAAATTCTTTCTTATCTCTCTGAAACATCATACCAAATATTGGCAGGGTAAGAAAATATGTGGAATAAAAAAAGGAAGCATTTTCAAATACTTTCTACTAGGAGGGAGTAAAAGTTAAATTATTGGTTTTGCCCATAAGAACAAAAATTATGCTTTTTTACCATATCTTGACTGAAACAAAACATGCAGAACTGAAGCAACCATCCATTCTTCCGCTGTAGACTTATGCTTTCATAACATTTTATTCTTCAGATGTTGTTAGCTTATGTTTGTAAGAAATTGTAAGAAATGTAATTGTAAGAAATACTACCTGCATGTGACAACTGTTTTTGCAATAAAAATCTAAATCTAGGTAGAAAATTAAGCAGTGTTTCAGATCAGATAAATCAGGATTTTATATATTATCTTCTCTTAGCTCAGCTATCAAATGAAAGTGAAAATTAACATCAGCTCAACTCCAGCCATCCTGAAAAAGTGTAATACTCTCAATGGTAAGATTTGGTTATATTTTCACAACTGAAACATAAACATTGAAGGGATAAAATATTTCTCCAGCCTACTTTTCAGAAATTGAGCTTTTGCCTAGCTACCTGCATGAAATTAAAAATACAACCTAACATTATTTGATTTTTTGACTTTCTTTAATAGGTATCTAGGTCAATTTACTAAGTAAGCAATGAACATTAGAACAACATGGTAAATGTGAATCTACATCTAATTATTTCAGAGCAATGCCTACTATAGATACATGAGAAATAGAATGCTGTTTCCACCAGCAGCAGTTAATCCAAATGCATCTCAGCTTTTAAATGCCTGAACATGTATATAGAACACAGGTTTGGCAGGTGTGCAAATGTATGAAACCCATGTTTATGTCACACTTTGAAAGCTTTGTATATGTTAAGTGTGAATGGTCCCATACCACCAATTTAATTAATTTTATAGAAACTTTTGATTTTCTGTGAAGGGCATTTTCACAGAACAAGATCCCCCCCCCCCCCCCCAGTTTGCATGGAATTTTAATATTGAGGGGAGGGAGTGATTGGGAAAGCTTCCCTCATAAATTTTAATAAAGATAACCTGAAATTTATGAGATATATTTTTCCTACATTTCCAAGACATACTGTTTTTAGAAGAAACTCCAAACTTAATTTTGTTATTAGTTTCAGGCAAAATTTTGCAGACAGTGGTACTGTCAAACTATTCCAAAAACATTATTGCCTACTGATCTCTGTCATGAATTGGCTTCAACAAGGACAGCGTATCTAATGTGAGTGTGCTTCCACAACTTTGGGCCAAAACAGAGGTGGCTTCATGCCGCCCGTTTGAGCACTGGATCGGGACTGAGGCAAACACGCCATAGCCCCGAGCTGGTGTTTCTCTGGCCCAAAAAGAAGTGGCAAAATGCTGCTCCTTTTTTGGGCTGGAAAAAAAGCCACCCTTTCTGCCACCACAGCAGGTTTCTGTGCTCCTGTGGCATGCGGCCTGTGGGAAGCGGCCAGTATGAACACCTCACTGCTGGAGCACAGCAATGCTGCCTGCCATGTTTTTGGGCAGGCAGCATGACACTGGCTTGGGAGCACATCAGGGTGTGCAGTGTCTAAATGCTACACCCCCATGCCACCCCCAAGCTGATATATTGTGCTGGTCAGTTTTGTCCCTTAGACCACCTTAGTATGACTAAATATGTACTATTTTAGACAACCTTAATTTTGTAGGAGAATGAATATTACAGAATAATTTACCTTTATCTCCATTCACACTGGACAAGAAAGTATAATAAGTGTTTACTGCTTAATAAGTTTTTGGATCTTCAGTAAAATAATATTAAATTCTAACAAAATGCTCAGAATTCAGTAGAAGAGGTTTCCTTTTCATATATATATATATATATATAGAAAGAGAGAGAGAGAGAGAGAGAGTCATGAGGTCAGGGTTGAGAGGTGGGGTGGTGGAAGATATATAAGTGGATAAAGAGCACTTTTGTTTTATGAACATTAATGCCTGCAGGCTACAGGTGACAAATGGTCAGGAATTTAGCTTTGGAGAGCTCAATAAGCCAGTCTTGCCCCAATGTTTACCAGAAATGCTCTCCCCATCTATCACCCTGGCCAAGCCTCTGCCTTTTTCTAATTTCACTGACAATGAAACTTGAAACTCTGCAAGTCATTTATCGCACTTATTAAAATGTTCCATTGTGGATTAGAATAGCAATCGGGTATTATTTCCAGTTGCTTCCCACAGGCTCCTCCATGCAGTAGAGCAGTTCAGCTTTTTAATATGTGCTCCTTTGCAATGATACTGAGCTTTCAATTATGAGAGGTGAAATCTGGCACTAGGTGCTTCACAATTATGCAATCATCCTCCTCCTCCTCCTCCTCCTTCTTGGTTTAATTCTGTATTTAAATCTCTTCTAAATATTTCACACATCATATTTTAACTAGTCTATGTCAAGTGGATTCAATAGGCAGTAACACGTAAGGGTCTCTTAGGATTTGAAAATACATTCATTTGCACACATACCATTCTATTTGTTGGAATGGTACAACACTGTTATCCAAAAGTAAGCAAAGGGACCATTCACACTATGTTATACACCAGTTTGCAAACTGGTTTAAAAGCGGGTCATTCACACTTGTATAGGTTTTTCCTGCCCCAAATTCATGGGGGGGTGGGGTGGCAGCAGAGCAAATCCCACTTAACCCAGTTTTTCCAAGTTGTGTCCCTGTCAGCCAAGTGCCATTGTTTTTTGCTCTCAGGACTCAGTTGTGGAAGTGTAAAAGCAGCTGAAGAAATGAAGTGGATTCAAACTTCCAGTACTTTAGAAAGTGGTCTTTTAAAAGTACAGCCTGACTTTTTTTATTTTCTGTCCATCAGTCCCTTTATCTGCACAGATGTCTCATTTCCAGCCCAGAACTTATCAAAGCCAGGGAGGCAGTTCTCATGGGAACATCATTAGATTTTAAAAAAAAAACATTGACAGCTTATGCACATATGTGATATTGCATGACCACAGTAGACTGCACCTTTAAATACTCACATCATCAGTATGACAAAGGCATGCATGATTTGCTTGACATTAAAAAAAATTAACCATCAGTGGAGCTGTGGGTTAGAAGTCATTTTCCCTTCTTTCCCACAACGAACTCTGCTCCTAAGCTGGTGCAAACTAAAGCTCTCTCTCACACACATTATATAATATCATTACGAGAGAGCGGAACTCCCCCAAAGGCTAACCTATCCCAGGGTTTATTGCTAAGGGTTGTTCTGAGGGGCTTGCCATTGCCATCCTCCAAGGCTAATGGGGGAGGGCTTGACCAAACAGTGTGATATAGATGCACATCATTTGATTAACAGTGTAACCCCCCCTCAAAAAAAATGAGCAAAATGGCAGCTCCATTTTAAACTGATACAAATGGTAATGTGGACTTCATCAGGGTTAAATTGCCATAGAGAGATACGATCAGGATAAACATAGTGGGAATCTCCCTGGATCTACTCGTCACAAAAATGCTAGTGTGAATGGGACCAAATATTGAATGAGAGCTGTTCTAGGTATCACTAAATATGTGGCTGATACTGAAAAGATTGTCTTATCTCTCTTATAATGTCCAGTGTATATTACTTCATCTTATATGTAAACACATACATATATACATGCACAAGCACATATATATGTGTCTGTATGGGTACATATATACATATGTATATACTCACACACACTTAAAGTAAGTAGCTGTTGCATCACTATGAGGAGCGTAGTGCTGCAGCCCACACTGGGTGACACTCCAAAGAGTTATGTCACCCAGTAGTGTAGTTCATCCCAGGAGGTAGGCAGGAGGCTGCCTTCTTGGCCCTGCATGGCCAAGGCCACGTGAGCCTCAGAAGACTGAAGAGGAGGAGGCTGCCTTCCAGATGCCATGTGGCTTTGGCCATACTGGCCTTGGAAGGCTGGCGGGGAGCAACCAATTATGTTTCGATTGCCCTCAAAGCCTGGTGTTTCATCCAAGGGATAGCTGGAAGCTGTCAAAATTGACATTTGGGCCTCAGCTGGACCTGCCCCAGGTCACTCTCCCCTTGTTTATCAGTTTGCTTACTCTCAGACCTTAAACAGTTAAATAGGTTTTTAAGTCAATAAAGTGGCCCTTGTTTAATCCACTTATTTGTGTCTGGTCTCATTATTTCATGGTTGGTCAACAATAGTTCACTCGCCCCAAATATTGCCATGTTTATACATTCCATTTTTTGTTTCACTGTGTCTAGTTTCCCCTAATTCATCCTTCTCACACTCCATGTTCCTATATATTTTGTGAAGCTTTCAACGTTCCTTTTGCTTCTGAGCATGTCAACAGCTAAATGTGTTATTCGTTTTTTGCTTGAGTCCAGTTGTGTCATTGGCCACAGTTTTATTTGTAGTTGCCCTCTGTTTTATCCCGATAGCTCACTGAGTGCCATCAAACCTGTCTCTCTCTTTTTTTTTAGATTGTAAGCCTGAGGGCAGGGAACTGTGTAGTTAACAATTTATAAGCTGCTCTGGCAGAAGAGCGGGGTATAAAACCACTGAATGAATGAATGAATGAATGGCCACTCTAGGGTTTGTCAAGGACTGATTTATTGATTGCAACAGCATTTTTATAAATTCAGATTACTATGACCTAATGATAATTAACAAAGAATCAGAAAGTTTCCACCTGCTTCTGATTGACAGTAAGATTACAAATACTATTTCATAGGTGAAGCAGGCGGTCATGATCATGCCGGTTCTATGGAGACTGCATGGTCCACTTCCATGGCAGGCCACCACTGCAGTCCCAAACTGGCACTGCCAGGACACAGATTATTTCTGCTCCTTAAAGTTCCAGCTTTTACCCCTTTAGCATGGCCTAGGAATGGCTTCTGGCTGCTTTAGGGGCATGTCTCATGTCAACTCCGCACCTTCAAAGTGGCTGGAAGCTAGTTTTTTGGGCTTGTGCATTTCGGACTGTAGTCAGTGAAATGAACAGATCAGGCTAGAAATGGTGCACCCTTGCACAATGAAAGCCAAGAGGAACTCTAGGAAGATAGCCAGTTTAGGAGATATCCGCAAAATTGGGGACACAAGATTCATTTCTCAGCTAAAGTCAGCAAAATAAATTCCTATTGTCTCTTCAGCAATTACCCTGATGGGGGCAAGAAACAAGCATGAAAATGGCCAGCAATATCTGGATCTGACTACAGGTTCTGTTAAAACAAATTCAGATAAAGAAATGGTCTTTAAATTTAATCCAGGTTTCCAGGTTGGTGGCTGTTTATAGAACTCCTCAGCTAAACATATTCAGAGTGTTTAGAACTCTACCTTATATTTTCTTAGTTTAGGACCTATAGAGGATCATGAATGTTGAGTTTATAAAAACAAACAAACAAAAAAAAAAACACCTGACCAATGTTTATATCTTTTCTTAATATCTATGACAGAAACCTCACTTTACCACAATTGGGGTGGAGGTGGGGTTTTTTTTCATATGCACACATACACACACAACATTGTAGAGAAAATTGTGACAAAATTTCTAAAACTGCAGAAAAACACTGGGGATCCTGGAATATTACCCACCATGACCGCCTAGCAGGGGTCCCTACCAAGTTATTTTGCTCACAAAGGGAAAATGTGCTCCCGGATGTCTCTGGGCATGCAATTTGCCATTTAAATATCTCCCAAAATCTCATTGTTTAGAAAAAGAAAGTAAAATTGGAGTAGTTGAGAGTGAGAGGTAGATTTGCAGTAGTAAGGGGATCAAACAACTGCACTTAGCCTATGGGTCACACTTTGCTCACCCCTACAGTAAAGTATAGAAGTATCAGTTAACAGATGTTTATCAGTCTAGCAGACTGGTCTTTAAACATATAGGTGGGTTACATACCGCCACTTGGGATGTCCTCAGGACATCCCAGTTTAAAAAAGAGGCGTCTCTTCCAGACGCCCCTCTTCCTGTTACTGTGCGTCCGCACGTCGCGCGGCACTAATGACGTTGCAAGTGCGCCATTGGCGCCTCGCGGCATCTTGAGCACAACACCAGAAGAAGCTCCATTTTGGAGCTTCTTTTTTGCTCCGTAAGGGAGCCACGCGGTTTGGCTGCGGCGGCTGCCTTACAGAGCAAACAGCAGCGCCGGGAGACCGCCGCAAAGCAGCGGTTTGTAACGCCTCCCCACCTTTTATCCAAGTCACCAGCCAAACATACAATTCCCCTACACCATATTAAGAGTACACAGCACTGTTTCATTTTTTACTATACTTACAATACTATACTTACCAACTTCTTTAGAAATGTACATACTTTTTCTATCCAAGGCATCAAAGAAAAAGTTTTGATTCATTTCCCCCCCTAATAGGCCAGTTTGCTACATTCAAGGAGCATTTGACGCAGTGAATTTATCAAAAAATATGATCCTTTCCTACAGTTTGAAGTAGTACAGTCCAGATTTCTGCCACACAAATCTACCACGTCAATCTACATAATGTGCAGACTGGTTCTGAATCAATCTCAACCTGTCTGTGGGAGGAAAGTAAAAGCATTCCTCTCCAGACAGCTTTTTAAGACAATGAAATTGTTGCTTTTATACTCTGAACAGTGTCTCATTGCATGCAGAGAAAGTGAAAGAAAAAGAAGAACCTAATTTCTCTGGAAAGAGTTGCAGAAGGAAAACAAAAAACACTATTCATTAAGAGATGAAACACTCAGAAGGTATTGTAACCATTTTCTAAAAATAAATCCAGACTCTTGCATCCTCCCTGGATATTACCCTCTTAGCCCTACCATTCAAATAACCCCCATAGCTCTGGTTTTACAAAGACACTATCAATGTAGCAGAATGAGTTGTTTTGTGCATATGTATGTAATCCTAATGAAAAGAAAAAGACTAGTAGACAAAGACAATAAAATGAACACATACTCTATAATTAAAACCAATACTGACTTAAGGTTTATGGTTATGATTTTTGGAACAACGTTTACTTAGAACCAAAGGTTGTGAACAGAGGGAGAGATAGTTGTTGTTGTTGTTTTCTTTAGTTTATTTTTAAGAGTTTTTAAAAGTTGTTTTTCATTGTCTGAAGACTATATCCTAGGAAACCATCTGAAAATTTAACAGTCCCATCCATTCAGAATTCTAAAGTGCAATGTAATAGAGGAATTATTGTAGTATATGTTTCTTTTTAAAAAAGCAAAAAAGAACACAACACAACACAAAGCAAAATAACAGCAACAATATTTTAAAGAACAAAGTTTGTGACAGTGGTGTCATGTAGAGAAAATGCAGAGATGTATAATTCCAGCACCTTTTCCCCCAGGGGAAAAATGACATCATTTATTATAGCATTCAGGTAAACCCTTTTTGTAAGTAAATAACATAACAAAAGCTTCAAGTTGGATATTGTTTTACTTACCTTTTGAATTCTTACTTCAGGCCAGCAGGTTAAATAGCAATACTTAATTGAAAAATGTTAGAAGTCAAAAATAATAATTAAAACCTGCCTTTCAAAGTCAGTTAACCACAGAAAATGTTCTATATCAGTTTAAATTCAAAAATCCTAAATAAATTTTAAACAAAGTTAAGAATGGATCAGTGAAAACAAGCTAAATCTCAAACCAAAATAGAGAGATAAAGGCAAAATATATATATATATATATATATATATATATATATATATATATATAGTGACACCCTAAAGGGGGTTACATTTTTAAGTCTTAAATTTTTTGCTAACATCATATCTTACCAAATTTTCCCACTAACCACATGGAAATATTTACAGTGGATCTTCTAAATTCACTGGGGTTGTGGCTCAGGACCCCCATGAAAGTGGGGGGGGGGAGTGGAGGAACTAGAGATTCATAAAGAGTGCTAATTAATGAAATAATCAAATCTGCAAAGTCAAAGCTGCCAATGTGGAGGGCTGGCTGTACATATAAATACATTTAGGCTGTGCATATCATATTATAATTTAAAGAAAAAAATAATTTTGCTGGTTGTTTATGTTGCCACTATTGCCATTACATTCAGTAAAATACAGGAATTACAATTTATGTGAAACATTAGTGCAAAAATCATTACTGAGTATTCTGTATTGTGTAATATGGGAGGAGTTTGGTGGGATGGGGGTGACACCGTGAATTACAGCACTAGGTAATGCCAACCTTAATGACTACTTTGGGCCTGTTACCACACTGACTGAGTGCAACCAGCTGGCATGTAATCTTCCTTTCTTTCTATTGCCTTCTACTTTCCCTAGCATTATGGCCTTTTCTAATGAGTCATGCCTTCCCATGATGTGGTCAAAGTATGACAGCATCAGTTTAGTCATCCTAGCTTCTGGGACGAATTCTGGCTTGATCTCTTTTAGGACCCATTTTTTATTCCCCTCCCATGGTATCCTCAGCACTCTTCTCCAACATCACATCTCAAATGTGTTGATCTTCTTTATATTCATTTTATTTCACTGTCCCGCTCTCACATCTGTTCACGGTGATGAGGAATACTATAGCTTGGACAAGTCTAACTTTAGTGTTCGCTTTTATATCTTAGTACTTTAGGACTTGTCTAGTTCTTTCACAGCTACTGTTCCCATTTCTAGTCGTCTCCGGATTTTTGGAACACAGTCTCTGTTCTAGTCCGTGCTGGATCCAAGCTTGGGAAATATTTAATTATTTTTATTTCTTCACTGTCTGGTGGAACTGATGTAAAGCCATCTTGATTTTTAGGGTTTTTTTTTCTTTATGTTCAGCAGTAAGCCTGCCTTTGCACTTTCTTCTTTAACTTTCCTTAGTAATGTTCCAAGCCTATGTTGTTTTCTGCTAGTAGTATGGTGTCATCTGCATATACTAGATTGTTGCTGTTTTCTCCTCTGACCTTCATTCCTCCTCTAAGACTGCTCTTTGTATGTTATTTCCTGCAGACAACTTGAACAGATATAGTGATAGTATGCAGCCTGGCCTGACTGCTTTGTCAACTGGGAACTATTCAGTTTCTCCATATTCTGTTCTAACTATAGCTTCTTGTCCTGTGTACAGGTTTCTCATCAGGACAATCAAATGTAGTGACACTCCCATTTGCTGTAATCTATACAGCTCATGCTGATTTTCTTCTGGAATTACATTATTCCTAGTGCCTGTTCCTTTCCTGAACCCTGCTTGGACCTCTGAGATTTCTCACTCCATATAGGGTAGGAGTCACTGCTGCAGAATTTTGAGCATAACTTTGCTTGTATTACATAAGAAAATGATTCAGTGGTTCTGTAATCAAAATCTTTTGTGTCTCTTTTTCATGGATGGAGATGTATATCGATCATTTCCGGTCTATGATCCACTATTTTGTTTTCCATGGTTTTTGGCAGATTTTAGCACTAGAATTGATTCTGGAATATCGTCTGTTCCTGGGGATTTATTCTTCCCAATTTCTTTGAGTGCAACTTTCACTTTGCTTTCTAAAAATTGGGGTTCATTTTCATATGATTCTTCTTTCCATATGCCATAGCTCTTCTGTGTAACATTATTTAGCGCAAATCTGAGGTATTGCAACTCAGAGAATTGCAAACCAGTCCTAAATGTTACTCACTCAATTAGTTCCATGTAGATGATAAATAAGAGGGAAGACAAAATGAAGTATTGGGGCACCCCACAAACCAAAGGGCACAATGCACATAGCTCACTCAGCTTCTGAAATACACCTGTCAAGTAGAGTTGAAGCACTGTGACACTATGCCCCTAAATCATAATCACTCTCCTTTGGGGAAGCAAAAATAATTCCCTCCCAACCCTAAAGCTTTTGAAAAAAATCTAGCAGATTTTAAAAAGCAAGATGTGACAGTAGACCTCATTCCTTCAAGATGTTTGAGTGTATCCTTAGGCTGTGCTGGCTGAAAGTACCCATAACAGGGAATATCTGACCTACATCAGTTTATAACTCTTGCAAAAAACATAGAGTTCAAGTTGACATGTATGCTTACGAAACATATTTCCTGGAAAATGTAATGATATCCCAAATCCACTAAATGGTGATACATTCATTAGGAATACAGTGGTACCCCGGGATACGAATGCGCCGGGTTACGAATTTTTCGGGATACGAAAAAATCCCATAGGGATTTATTGCTTCGGCTTACGAAGGTTTCTTCGGGTTACGAAAAAACCGCGGCGCTATTTTCCGCCACCGGAGGGCAGCAGAGAGCTATTTTTCCATTAGCGCCTATGGGAATTCGGCTTACGAAGGTATTTCGGGTTACGAAATTAACCGCGGAACGAATTAATTTCGTAACCCGGGGTACCACTGTATATAAAATCGGTTTATGACTCTTGCAAAAATATAGAGTTCAAGTTGACATGTATGCATAAGAAACATATTTCCTGGAAAATGTAATGATATCCAAAATCCACTAAATGGTGATACATTCATTGGACCAACCAAAATGCACAAAATGCAAGCTTTCAGTGCTCCACTGGCTTCTTCATCAGGCAAAGATGTTAAAACTCATAGAGTAGAAGAAAAAGTTATCAGACAGGATCAACATTTGAACTTATGGAGTTATGTTGTTTTCTGATTTGACCCATTTGCTCTATGATATATATTGTATTTATGAATGTTTAACTTTTCTCAATGGATTATGGTTTAAATAATTTTTTTTTAAAGGGAAGAAAAATACCTTAAGACAATGTAAGGCCAAAATCAGCTGGGCAGATGGAGGAGACTTCCGGTCACTCTGGGGGAATGGCGTTTACATAACAGTATAAGCCATAAAGTGAACCAGTTTATTCTCATATTCAGCGTTTCTTTACTACAGTATGGCATCCATTTTGAATTCTATTTGAATTCCATTTGGGGAAATAGGTGAGGTATAAATTCAGTCACTGAATTTTTTTTTTAAAATTGAATTCTTGTTCCTGGAATTTTGACTAAAGAACTATTGCTTTTTACCTAAAATTTAAAAATCTATTGCTGGCTTGTTTTAAACAAATGTTCTACAATGTTCTCATGTCTCTCTCAAATTCTTCTGTACTTTATACACTGAAACAATTTTTTTTTCAAACAATGGCATGTTTGCAAGGGAAATAAATTCTTTTCTAACATATTCTCACAATAGTCTATGAATTACAATTCCTGGTTAGTTTCAGACTGCACCAATCTCAGAGATGTTTGAGTTCAAACAATGGAAAGATGCACAGTGCAGAAATGAGGAGAAGAATAGAAAAACATTTTTTAAAAATGGAGATAATCCATAGCAGAGTTATTATATATGGCTGGTATGAAAGATGATTTTTTTAAAAAGAGAGTAGCCCTTTATATTCTGGTAAATAAGTTGATCTGTATAGCGTACGCCATTACAAAAAGTAATCCATATAAAGCATAAAATATAAACATCAAATACATTGTAAAAATAATACATTACATTACAGAGTAAAAATCATCTTTATAAAAAAAAAAACATGAGGGCTCAGATGAATCCAAATAGGCATAAGGGCCAGATATATTAAAACTATATAGCACTGATTTGCAAAACTGAGAATATTCAAGGATAGTTGGGGTTCAAATCTATCCTGTAACCCAACCGTCATCTTTACAGAGCTTCCTCCTTATAACTGATGCTTTAAGAGCAAAACCTTTTCAGAAATGCTTTGTTTTAGTGTCTCCTAATAAAGAAGTGATCAAATATGAGCCAGAGTTGTTTGGTACCAACCTTAAGTTTTGTATAAGGCATTTCTTATATCTTTTTAAATTGGGCACTCCAATAAAAAAATGAGCTAGATCTTCAACTGAGTTGGAGTCACATGGGCAAACTCTTTCTTCCCAGATTGTCCTTTGATAATGCCCTTGCACCATAGCCATGGTCATTGACTGACAATGTAGGCCTGTGAAGGCATATCTCTGTTTGAAGTTAATCATATTATTTAGATATTGTGGGTAGTTTGTTTGGAAAGGGAGTTTGGTATACCAAGGAGCACATTTTCATAGGCCAGCAGAGGTACAATTTAAATGAAAGTCATGTTTCAAAATGTGGGGCTTTATATATTTTACAGCTCTATCATAATTCAAAGAGCACAGAGAGTCCTTTGAGAACTCTTATATTCTAAGGTGGGAAGTATTCACCTGCCTTTCTATTAAATGCATGTGGACTATTGCTATAACTAGTTCAGACTAATAAATGCTTTCTGGGTTCCCTTATGAATAAACATAAACCAGTTGTATATTTTAATATGAAACAAATGCAAGCTTACAGTCTTTAACTACAACTCGTCCTCTTAAAAGCAACAGCAAAGAAATAGTATTCTTTTTCCCATGTTGCCTGTAGAAGGAACATGGTCTGTCTACAAATCTTAACTCTTCGTTCATCACAGGACTGTTATGTAAGCTTACCTTCCCATAATCTTCCCACAATCTCATATGGCTGTGACTATAAGTGAAAGGACTTTTTCAATTATGACACCCTACCTATGAAATGTGCTGTCCAGACAGATTCACCTAGTGCTTACTTTATGGTCTTTCTAAATGGTCTTTCTAAAACCAGACTTGTAAAGAATTATTTTAGAGTGTCTGTAGCTTTGCTCTCTTCTCCTACTGCTGAACTGACCTGATTCTAATTTGCTTGTTTCATCTTGATTTTATATTCTTCTGTCTTAAGTCACTGTTTTCCTGTTCTTGTTCTATTTTATATGTATATATAACACACTACCCAGAATGCTATCAGTCTTTGCATTGTTTACTTCAATCCGTCCATCAGTCAATCAGTCACTATACTTCAAATCTCTATATGTCTTATTCCTTTGGTACTAAGCCTGAATTCAACTAATGTCAAGGTTGAACACATTATTATTATATTTTAATTAGAGTTCTATACCCCCTTCTTCATTCAGAGTAGGATTCAAGACAGCTAACCACAAAATAGTTAAGGAGAACAGCATACAGTTAGAAGAATAAACCAAATTATTTAAATCATAATAAAATGCATAAAGCTAATTCAAGCATATCTGCTGGGAGAAATCCAGCATCACAGCGGGATACAGATCACCCCTTTGAGGCGGCCTGCACCCGCCCCTTTCCCTGCCGAATCAGGGCAGGGCATCCACAGCGGCAGCCCCAGAGGCCCCAATCCACCACTTCTCCAGGCCTCAGGGAAGCGGCAAAATGCCGCTTCCCCGTGGCCTGGAAATGAGTGTCCTTGGGGCTTCATGCCCCAAGGACACCCCAACAGCTGTGGGGAAAGAGAGAAAGGGTCCGCTTGGTCCCTTTTTCTTCCGTATCACTGGCGTGGCCATGTAAAGGCTGTGCCAGCTATACACACGGCAAAAAGGAGCTCTGTTTTGGAGCTCCTTCTGGCACCACTGAAAGGGCACCACAAGAGCCCTGAAGTGGCATGAGCATGTCACGCCCGCACCACGCCGTTTGGCTGTGGCATGGCCATCATAATGGCTGCGTCTGTGTATACAGGGCACCACCATTATCACGCCGCAGATACATGCTAGGGTTGTGGGGCGTCTCTAAAGGAGGCCCTGAGGCAACCCTAGCACGTATCCAGGCTGGTGCAAAGCACCGGTTTGGAAAGCACCACAGTCTCTCTTACAGTTGTCCAACTTAACTACTTTTGCAGCTCAGATTGGAGAACAATGAAGCACCAAACCTACTTTCAATGGAGGCAAGATAGATATCAGATAGGGTGATACAGTATGTTAACAGGGTTTGGGGGGGGCGGGGGAGGAATAACTGTTACCAAGTGCGTATTGTGTTTAGGAATATAGGCTCTTTGTGGAGACTTTGATGTACAAATAAAAAGTTCATGTAATGGGTGAATTTGCTAAGTTGTCTGATGCAGGCTGATCTAATACATGCATTTAAGTATTTTAGCAAAGTATTTTACAGTTCTCTGTATAGTTGTTTTAAATTGTATAACAGGAAAGAAATTTGGGGCAGAGTTCTGTATTTAATTCAACCAAATTGACGTGTTGGCCCCAAATTGGATGGAAACATCAATCAACAATGCTCCAATTGCTAGCAGAATGGACCTCCCTCTCCTCTTGAAGCTGATGCCAAGAAAAGTAGGTTGTGGAGGGATTTGTGATTGTGGCAACAGTGTTAAAACCATAATTAAGTAGCAATTATGAATGGAAACTTATGACAGATCTAGATAACTGTTACATCTTTATGATTGCTATTTAGTCACAATTTCGACAACATTGCCCTAGTCATACCCCCCCCACACACACACACACACCCTATTTTACTGGGCATGAGTGTGATGGAGAGAAAGAGCTCCATTCTGCCAGTGAACAGAGCATGGTTGAATGACATTTCTCTCAGGTTTGCTGCATCAAACACAACAAACAGTCTTGTGATAACTTAAAGACTGACAGATTTCATTTGGCACACATTTTCAAAGTGGGCTGCAGTCCACAGAAGCTTATGCCAAATAACATTTGTTAGTCTTTAAGATGAAACATGATTCCTTGCTGTTTTGAGTAAACAGTGGCATACATGAAAGAGAAATGCAAGCTCAAGTTTTTCTACGCTCTTGTGCACTAATTTCATGAAATGAATTCAACTGTAGTAAAAGGTAAAGCTGCTTATTTTATTGTACCTGAAACTCATGTTTGAACCATTCAGTTCTTGTGAACTCTAAAGAAGCACATAGTTGCATGCCTGGTGCACTGGGAAATTTAAGCAAAATTAGTTTCAAACTGAAAAGATTTTTATCAATCCAAGATTCTTTTTCTCAGAGTTTCTTGACACTCAAGAAACATTTTTGAACCATTTTTGATATTTTTGCATTTTTGTCCATTCCTTACAAGATATTCCTTAGGTATGAATAAATTCTGAATGGGGATAGGAGCAGAGAGCATCCAGAATACATGATATAAGGTAAATTGATTCACTTTGGACTTTAATGGAAATGTACAAAAATGTACATAATAAAAGAAATGTACACGAGTAAGTACCTGTATTTCATTCATATTTATTTCAACAAAAAAGTTTTAAGGCTGGAAAAAATTAAAAACTAAAACAAAGTAAAATTTAAAAATTGAGCCATTTCCAGCTTAGAACAGGAGATTTATAAATCAAGGTTTGCATTGCTTTATAATTTTTTAATTTGTTATTTGTATTGCTATTTCATGATTGACCATTCTGAGTCCTTATGACAGGGCTCAGAGTGATACAAAAATGTTAAAGTACACTAAATGGATGTTTATATCTTCTGTTTCCCTTACAAATATGTGTAAACTGTCCATTCATATCCATGGATTTTAGAGAAAACAGAGTGTAAGGGATACACTCTGAGAGAGTAGGAATAGAAAATTTCTCAGATGCCATTGGATCACAATGTTTTTTCTCTGGTAGTAGTTGCCAATGAAATTCACCTAAAGCAAAATTCTCTCTGAATTTGGAGATTCGTGTTTGGGAAATACAAATAATTTTAAGAAGTATATAAAAGAAGTACCAAGATGTTTTTCCTCTTTACTATTGGTACTGTTTTCTATCTCAAAGTAGCATTTAGGAGGGCTCAATGAACATAGATTTAGCAGAATGGAGGCAGTGCAGAAAGTGAAACTATCATCGTGAATTTCAGCCAGCCACAATGCAAGCAAAACAGTACTCAACAGTGTTTATCTCAATGTTTCCAAAAGCAGGCATATGAGCAAAGGTTGAGGTTTTTGAAAACTTGGTTTGACATCAATGTTCATGACAATGTGTTTGTGAAAAACAGTCAGTCCATTCACATAGGTTGTTTCCATCCCATTTTTATGCTACATCCTGACATACCCCAAGGCAGAGAATGATCTCTATGCAATTGTGACATTGAATGACACTGCGGAAACTACAGATAAAGAAACATTGCTGTTTGAATATTAAATTATAACACATTGTGATGTTATAATGTCAGCTAAAATATCCAAGCATCTGGGAACATTTAGCTACTGAAGCTTCTTTGTGTATGTCTTCAGCTTCACACATCATAGCCACCAAAGTCAACATTGTAAGTGCCATAGAGATCAGACACTCTTGACTTGTCTCCAGAAAACAGCAGCTCAGACAGTTCTTGAACCCCATTATTTATTCAACTTCCATTTTTTCCCTCTGACACAATCATGTCTTTGCAAATATTTTCTTTCTATGCCTTAAACTGTTACAAGGATTAAGAAGTCATAATAAATGGGACCTGTGGGGAAGCAAAAGTTTAAACAAAGCTTGCATTTGTGTGTGTGGTTTCTTTGCCATTAATTTTCCACCTGAATAAATAATAGTTTTTAATTACAGTACTTTGAAACATTTATAACATAAAAAGAAAGTTCTGGTCCTGTCATAAGGAGCTTACAATCTGATGTTTATGAGTGGAAAGATAAAAGAGGAAGAAGATGGAAGTGACAAGACAACAAGGAATGTGCCATTTAATATCAGGACATCTGTGGTGCAGTGGTACTGCAGCCACAACACTGTGAGTTCGATCCTGAGGGGCTTTAAGGTCAAATCAGCCTTCCATCCTTTTGTAGGTCAGTAAAATGAGTACCCATACTGTTGGAGCAATTGGCTTACATGCTGTAAACTGCTTAGAGACTGCTTAAATCAGGATGAAGCAATATAGAAATGTAAATGCTATTGCTATTACTATAATAATATTTATTTATATAGCACTATATGTATCTGATACTTTACAAAGGACAAGCATGAGATGTTCCTACCCAAACTGGCCTACACAATTTAAAAAAGACACAGCAAAAGAACAATGGCGGCACTGGTAAGCAGGGCAAGAAGCTGCAATTCTGGGGGAAGAAAAGGTTGAGGTGATGTGATAGCCATGTTTAAATATTTGAAAGCATCTCATATTAAGGACAGAATAGGCTTGTGTCCAGAGACTAGGACACAGACCAACAGTCTCCACTTGAACATTAGGGACAACTTGACAATAAGAACTGTTTGATAGTGGAATATGCTGGCTTGGAGAGCGATGGAGTTTCCTTCTTCAGAGTTTTTTAAACCGAGGATTGATGGCCATCTGTCAGGAGTGCTTTGATTGTATATTCCTGCACAGCAGCAGTTAGAATGGATGGCACTTCTGGTCTCTTCCAACTCTATGTTTCTGGGATTCTCTGGATTCTGATCCTGTCCTCTGAAGTATTAGCTATCCCTTCTAATTTGGTGTCATCTGCAAATATGATAACCATGCACTCTGTTCTATCAACCAAGTCATTGATAAATATGTTGAACAGTACTGAGCCCAAGGAAGAACTCTGTAGCACCCCACTGGTCACTTCTCACCAAGATGAAGAAGAGCCATTGCTGAGCACCCTTTGTGTGAAATCAGTCAACCAATAATAAATCCATACTAAGACTAGTGTCGTCTGGCCCACATTTTATTAGCTTGCTCTCAAGAATAGCACAGAGACCTTGTCAAAGGCTTTTCTGAAATCAAGGAGTGCTACACCAACAACATTTCTTTCTATCAAGCTTGGAACTCTGTCAAAAAATGATATAAAATTAATCTGGGATGATTTATTTTTGAGAAAACCTTGTTATCTTTTAGTGATCATGGAATTCTGTTTGTTTAATTATCTGTTCTACATTCTTTAGGGATCATGGCACATCGTCTGTTTAATTATCTGTTTTAGAATCTTTCCTGATATCAATGTCAGGCTGATGGGACAGTAATTGTAGTTTTTTGTGGGTTTTTCCAGGCTATGTGGCCATGTTCTAGAAGAGTTTATTCCTGACGTTTCACATCTCTGAAGATGCCAGTCACAGATGCTGGTAAAACATCAGGAATAAACTCTTCTAGAACATGGCCACATAGCCCGAAAACCCCACAAAAAACTATGAATGAAAGCTTTTGATTTCATATTGGACAGTGCAGACTTGAATTCATTTAGAATAAGAAGGTATTCCTGTACTGCCTGGTTGCTTATTCTGTGTTGCATTTACCCTGTTGTTGTCTCTGCTTCATTTTCCTCAGGTTTCCATACTTCACCTCATTTTTGGCTAGTCTGGGTATTCAAAATCCATTCCAACTGCCCTTTCAGCAGTATATCTCAGCTACCTTGGTTGTTAAAACTCCCCAGAATCTAATAAAACTCTAACTCAGAGCTTTGTGGCTATCCACCATCCTATCTAATTGCACACTCCTCACTCAGCCTATTTATACTTGCTTCTGGGAGTAGCCTCCACCTTTTCTTGGCTAAGCTCCCATTGTCTGTTGCCAGGCTCACTCTGATTGGATGTTGCCAATGTTCCCATCTGACTTTTCTCCACAGCTGCCTGCAGCAGAGACTAAACTATCTCTCATTCTAGTTGTCAAGCAAAGGCCCAGATTTTAGAAAAATCTTGCTGGACCATTTGATACCAATTATTTTCATCATCTGTCTATTTCTCATGATGCTGCTTGAAGATCATTTTACTCAGATGCACACACATGATCTGGAAGCACATTCCAAACTATGAATCTGAACCATGTAATTTGTAACCAGTCTTTAATTATGATTTAAGTATTGTAATACTTAAACTAAACTTAACTAAGATTTTTTTCCCCTAACAAAATGCATACACTATGGCTAAACATTATGTTTGCACTGGACATCTCTGACCCTTCACCAAATAACAGTAATATTGTGAGGTCATGGTTGGGCTTCCATTTTCTCCTTGAGCTGTCTCCACAGATCTTTAAAACTCAGGGGAAAATTGTCTAACTATCTATTCTCTATAGCAACAGCACATGATTGCTTTGTATTTTATTTCATTTCTCAGCAAGGAGACTAAAACGAGTGAATTTGCACAATTGCACAAAGCATTGTAATGGAAAATGAGAAACAATCAAATGGAGAAAAGTCAGATGCTTATTCAGGGTGCACTGGCTTCTTTTGTATTTCATTTAATTTCTTGACATAGAGGCTGAATTTGTGCAGTGGTACAAGGTATATAATCAAGGAAAAGAGAAAAGAAATAGCTGTAGGCTAGCAGAACTGGACAAAAAATGATAGTCCTCATCTCAAATTCAGTGGATTTCTGTACACATATCTTATTGTTTTCTCCCTCCCGCTTGGAGTACATTAACGGGAAACAGATATAGGCAGTTCTCTTTAAGTAAGTATATACTCTAGACACTGAAAATTTCAGCAAGTTTAACTTTTCTCTTCCTTCCGCTCACCTACATGACAAGCTCTGCCTGACAAATTCTGTCTTTTCTACGTCTAAAAAATGTATAGAATTCCTGTTCTCTTTTGTATCTGGTCATCCTGTCTACAAATGTATTTCTTTTACAAGCTCATATAGTTCTATTCTTATTTCCCACAAAGCATTTCTGTTAACTTCTCTCTGTGTGTGTCTCTGTGTGTGTGCATGCATGTACATATGCCTTCATGTTGCCTATCAGCTTATGATGACCCCAAGGAATTCTTCTGAAATATAGCCTAAAGTACCTGGTATTCATTGGCAGTCTCTTATCCATGTACTAACCAGGGCTGATCCGGCTTAGTTTCCAGGATCAGACAAGATCTGCTGTCTTTAGGATATTTAAGCCCTTTTTATTGTGTTAACTTATTCCAGCCTTGTTATTCAGAGTAGAAGGAAGTTATTTGAAAGAAAGTAATGTTCATTTATAGTTCCAGGACCTCAAAACAGTTGCCATTACAGTTACATTTAACGTAATACTTTGATTTTTCATTTCTTGAAAGTAACTAAAATTGCTTTTAGTTATTTTCAATATCTTGAAGGTTACAAGTTCATTTCTTCTATACAGTTCATTTCTTCCATACCAACAACAAACTACAAGGTAGCAGCATAAGGCACAGCATATGTGAATATTTGGACCATGGGGTGTTTCTTGTCTACTGTTCAGTGAGGACATCTCCCATATCTATCAAAATGGCTAAAAACACAGTTACATTTTAAAAGGATGGAATGTATCTCTTGTTACCTTACTGCAGTAAAGTAATATAGATGTAGCAAAGGGATCTGGTAGCACCTTTGAGACAAAGGTGGGTTACAGACCGCCTGTTTGGGGCGGGCTGCACCTGCCCCTTTCCCCAGGGTATCGGGGCCTCAGCGTCCAGAGCATCAGCCGCTGAGGCCCCGATCCGCCGCATTTCAGGCTGCGGGGAAGCGGTAAAAGGTCCTTTCCCCACAGCCTGGAAAGGGGTGTCCTTGGGGCTTCAAGCCCCAAGGACACCCTGCGGCAGTGGGGAGGAGGAGATAGGGGCCGCTTGGCCCCTTTCTCCTTTGGTCCGCTGGGCGCAGCTGTGTGAAGGCTGCGCCCAGCGGACCAAACCAGGAAGGAGCTCCAAAACGGAGCTCCTTCCTGCTCCGTGCTAAGGGCGCACTAAACGCCCTGGTGTGGAGCGAGGACGTCATGTCCGCGCCGCCCCGTATAGAGGCGGCGCGGTTGTGACGTCCTCATGGCGGCGGCCGTATGGAACGGCCACCACCATTTTGTGCATGCAGAGCGCACACTAGGGTTAGGGGTGTGTGGAAGCACTGCCCCTTTCTAACCCTAGTACGCGCTCTGTGCGTCCTTTCCTGCCCGTTTGTAACGGGCCAAACTGTGCAAAAGAAGTTGTAGCATTTCATAGACTTAGTCTACTTTCGCAGTTTGGGAAAATACATTAGTTACAAATAAATTGTTATGTGTAGATACTTCTAAGATCTGCTTATTATGCATTGACCCAAGCAATGCAGCCCAAATCTCTGTCTCCAAGCAGGATACCTAATCATGGATTCATTGAAAAGCACATAAGCTTCTCTGTGAGATAGTCACGTATGCCAATACACAGTCTCACCATACTTGCCATTGTAAGAGTCTCTACAGAGTTACTAATCCGTAAATATTCATACACCTCCTTTACCACTGGGGAAACCTGATATCAGATGTAACCCTACATCAGAAGTTGTAGGGGTCAAGAAGCTATATTACCACTTATGCTGTCTTCACCAACACTGATGCAGAAAAAATGAAATGCACAGATATAGGATGGGAGATACCTGCCTAGACAGCAATCCATGTAAAAGGGATATAGGAGTCTTAGTATACCACAACCTGAACATAAGTCAGCAGTGTGATGTGGCAGCCAAGAAATCCAATGCAATTCTTCATTGCATCAACAGGAGTATAATGTCCAGATCAGATTCCCAAATTCTGGCCTTCCAAGTGTTTTGGAATTCAGCTCCCAGAATACCAGACAATTAGCCAAGATGGCTGAGGCTTCTGGGCATTGAAGAACACCCGGAGAACCACAATTTGGGAATCACAGGTCTAGATCAAGGAAAGTGATAGCATCACTATATTCTGCTTTGGTCAGGCCTCACCTGGAATACTGTGTCCAGTTCTGGGCACCTAAATTCAATAAGTATAAAGGCAAGCTGGAATGTTTCCAGAGGAGAACAACCAATATGGTGAAAAGTCTGGAAGCCATGTCCTATAAGGAGTGTCTTGGGGAGCTGGGAATGTTCAGCATAATGAGAAGAACATTAAGGGCTTAGTAGATTAGAAGGCTGGGCCAGAACTAACAAAATGACTTCTAACATGGAAAAATGTAAGGTACTACACTTAGGCAGAAAAAGTGAAATACAGAGATATAGAATGGGGGAGACCTGGTTTGACAGCAGTACATGTGAAAGTGATCTAGGAGTCCTAGAAGACCTCAATTTAAACATGAGTCAGCAGTGTGATGCCAAGAAAGCCAGCATGATTCTTGGTTGCATCAATAGGAGGATAATGTCTAGATCAAGGGAAATAAAAGTACCACTGTATTCTGCTTTGGTCGGGCCTTACCTGGAATACTGTGTCCAGTTCTGGGCACCTCAATTCAAGAAGGATGTTGACAAGCTGGAAAGTGTCCAGAGAAGTGCAACCAAAATGGTGAAGGGTCTGGCATGTCCTCTGAGAAATGTCTTAGGAAGCTGGGAATGTTTAGCATGCTGAAAAGAAAGTTAAGAGGGGACATGACAGTCTTGTTTAAGTATTTGAAGGGGTGTCTTATCAAAGAGGGAAAATGCTTGTTTTCCACGGCTCCAGAGACTAGGAAGTTTATTGTAGTGGCCCTGGAATGGGCCTGTAGTGTTTCAAAAGGGAACGTTCTGGGGACGGGAGGTAGCGAAGAATGAATTTCACCGCACAGCGAGAACACTGCTGCCACCGCTGAACATTCCCCTCTTGTTACAGATGCATCCCAGAGAGGGCAATTTTCAGGAATGCTTGAGGAGCATCACCATCTGGAACAGGATGGTGATGCTCAGCAGTGGCAGCAGCGTTCCTGCTGTGCGGTAAAATCCGTTCCCCGCCACCTCCCATCCCCAGAATGTTCCCTTTTGGAATGCTACAGGCCCATTCCAGTGCCACTGTGATAAAGTTCTAGGACAAGGAGCAATGGATTCAAACTACAGGAAAAGAGATTTCACCTAAATCTTAGGAGGAACTTCCTGACAGTCAGAGCTATTCAACAGTGGAATATGCTGCCTCAGAGTGTGGTGGAGTCTCCTTCTTTGGAGGTTTTTAAACAGAGGCTAGATGGACATCTGTTGGAAATGCTTTGATTGTGAGCTCCTGCATGGCAGGGGGTTGGACTCAATGGCCCCTGTGGACTCTTTGAACTCTATGGCCTGTTACAGACTGCCAAAATAAAGCTGCTTTGGGGTCTCTTTGGAGGTATACTGTTTAAATGATGCATGGGTCCTAGGAGTCTGGAGGTAGCGCCAAAGCCACCAGAAAATTAAATAAAAACGGCGTGCTTCTGCGGCTGTTAGCAGGGAGTGGACAGTGTTTAGCCTTATTGAGGCTCTCCCGCCTGATCTCCCTGTCACTTGCCTTGATCGATGGCCCACCCTCCTGCCTCAATAACAGTGTGAGGCCGGGTAGGAATTTTTGCCCTTGTTATTCCAAGGGTTTTTTGCCTACCCTACACTGTTAATTGGGGAATTGGACAACTGGCTTAGGGTGTTGTCATAAAAAGGCTTTGTGGTATAAGCGGGGGGAGATAGACATTTTGGTGAACACCTCTGCACCCTCCTAAAGGGTGAAGCTAGGTCTCTAGAACTGAGGTTTATGTCTTGAGACTAAATATGAAGGGAAAGAGACTTGCCTTGGGGCTGGTCTGAGATTTAAACTCTCACTTAAGTCTTGAGAGTTAAGTGGAGGAGTCTTGGGTTGGCCTTCTGGATGAAGGCTGGCTGGGGAGCAACCCAAATTATGGATTGCCCTTGAGGCTCAGGTGTTTTCACCCTTTGGAAACTGGGGAATTGGTCTTGGAGCAGACCATCTGCCAGCTCTTCCTACACAAGGTTCTCCCCCCTGGGCTTGCAGTTCTCAAAGAAATAAAATTAAATAGGTTGAGTTTTAATAAAGTTGCCCATTTTACAACCCAGTTCTCTGTGTCTGGTCTCGTTATTCAATGAGTTGGTCAGCAATGCATATGCAGTCAAATTCTTTGTAAGTTTCCCAAATAATATGTTCTGCTGTGTTCAGTTCGACTTATTTCCAGATAAGTGTGCACAGGATTGCAAGACTAAATTGATAATTGGAGAGGGAAGAAATAAAGAATAGGGAAGGATAGCAGGGAAGGAAGGAAGAAGGGAAGGGAGGAGATACTGATGAGACATGAATTAATTGCTGTTACTATTGGCTGTTAATGAGAATGTACAGTATGAATGCATTAAAGATTTTGAAATGCTGGATAAGCATACGGGCAGTTACCTTCCAATCCATTTATGCATGTTAGTATAATATATAGTATGCATCTAGGGAAATTAAAAGATGAAATACATGTTGTGGAAGTCAATACTCCCTAGTTGTTAAACTGAAATAGTGCACATCTAACAAATTGTTCTCTGAAAAGTACTGGAAACTATGAAACCAGTAAAATCAAAAGTCTTTTTCTGGTTAATGAACCGTTGTCTCTTTGAGAGTTTTCTGTACATGTCTCTGGCAATTCCTGTCTCAGCGGGCTCTTTGTCAATGTGTAAATTGCTTTGTTTAATTAGTGGTCGTTACTAAATGGATTTGTCTAAGTGATGACCTCTCTATCTCTCTTGATCAGTCCATCATTAGAACAAATTATCCATGAAAAGGAGATATCTGTCCAAAGAAATAGAAGTTGGGTGTCCAGATGCAAGGGCAAACATTGTGCCTGTGCCTTTAATAGTTGTTTAAAAGAGGAATTTTAAACAGGCTATAGATTATCATTCACAGGCTATTAAGGATACAATACAACCTCCTTCTAGGCATCTGGTATCCTAGAAGATGGAAATCACATGTTTTGTTCTCTTAGAAACAACTTCTAACTGGTTCCTTTAATACAGAGATAATTATATCAAATGAAATTTCTCTTTGAATGTAGAGAAAATAGGGGTGGGAAAGCGATGTCCTCCATGGTTCTTGGGCAGGAACTACCATCATCCCTCATCACTGAGTTGCATCTGGAGAACTGCACATTCCCCATTGAGCCCTGAGTTAAAGAGAAGGTAACAGTTTCATCTACTAAATTGCCTTGGCATAGTAACTGCCTCACAGTTTTGTTGTGGTGATAAAGGTAAGTGGGTGAGTGGGGTGCACCATAAAGTCACCATAGACTCTTCCTTCAGCACTTGGCACTTGGTTCCAAAAAAAAAAAAAAATTGGAAGTGGATGTCACTGTCTACAACTCGTGCATTTATGTAACTAGTGGTAGACTTAACCATCATTTTACAATTAAGCTTTTTGTTCGAATTACAAAATGGGATGTGACACTGAACTACTTTTCTCATTTGGAACTGATTTTCAAAAAGACACCTAAGGCTACAATACTTTGCTGATTTGAATAAAATGGGGCTTATTTCCGAGTAGATACCCTGAACTACATTATAAACCTGTATAAAATGAGGTTGTCTAAGGGCTAAAATGATGTGGCCCTGCAGATTTTGTTAAACTATAACTCCTGCCATTATTCTCCATTGATGTTGTTTAGGACTCATGGGGACTGTAATCCATAACACTTGGAATGCCACACAGTTTTCAGCATCACAGCACTGTGGTGCCTAAGAAGATTGCATTTTTACTAGTGGTGTTGGTGTTGGTTATCATCATCATCATTACCAAAAACAATGTAACAACAACTCTGAAGTATTTCTTTGTAGAGAGTTCTTCTAGCTGGCCTTTCTTGCAACTTAACCAGTTTTGACTCCATCCTGAGATCCTCTGGGAGTTGTAAACAGGAAGGTGTATTCGAAAAGTTCAAATAGGTAGGAGCAGCTGTACAGTCAAGAGGGAGATAGAAATAATTGTGTTTATTTATTTGTTGAGTCCCCCCCACAAAAAAAACCAGTACAATTCACAACACATGAAAAAAGAGGTCCTGCCCTAGTAGAATTGCTGTCTAATAATAATAATAATAATAATAATAATAATAATAATAATAATAATAATAAAGTTTATTTATATTTCCTGCCTCTCTCAAGGATTGAGGTGGGACTACTTCAATAAAATAATATATAATATAAATACAATTGATAAAACATTAATACTGAATTTACCACATTCTTATTAGTTCTCTAAAAAACAGTTCATCAGTAACCAATAATGAATAGTTGAGAGTGGAACATCATCATAAGCTTTTATATGGAGTCCATAATTCAAATGACAAAACAAAATACAAAATGATAGGGAAAAGCTAGAAAAATCTGCTGAAATTTAAAAGAATGCTGGAATTTAATGTAGATATATGTTTTAACTTTTGTCTGTTTTAAAATCAATTTCATAGAGTTTTAATGTGGTGCTTTACAGTTTTTCTTGAAATTTTGTAAATGTTTTTAATATGTTATGGAAGCCATCTCTGGGGCTGGCCTGGGAGAAAGGTGGCATATAAGTAAAGTAAATGAAAACAAACAAACAAACAAATTTAAACCACAGCAACTGAATTGTGGGTTTGCTTAAACAGACACAATTTGAGATATCCTTCAAAGCAAGGGTAGAAGCATACCAAATACCTATATTGGAGGGATTGCATACATATTAAATGTGAGTGCATGTGCATGTACATTTGTTTTTGAAACACTACAGATCAATTATTATTATTCAGATACAGAAATACACAGATTCATTTATCCCCAGTTTTAACTGAGAATTTAAAAAAAGCAATGGGTAGAATGATTTTCCTCACCCCAACCCTAAGAATCATGATGCAAGAATATGGAATAAAAGGAGAATTAAAAAAAAAAATACATTTCTTGACTGTATTGGCCTATAATTATATCAGACCATAATAGTTCTCTGTAGATATGCCTATTTTGAAAGCAGAGCTATCTGCCATCTCTTTTCTTTGGGTGATGTTCCCATCAAGGTTTCCAGACATTGGAGAAACACGTTTTTTAAAAAAATATATATTTTTGAATTTTCTTTCCCTCCCAACAGAGGAGTGAGACTTCTTTATTTCTGGCCACTATCCAGTGATCATATGTCTGCACAGCCCACAAGTAGCTTCTTCAAAGTAGCTTGGGGGAAAAAAGGGCTAAGTTACTTCCTCTAGGAAGCTGGCAATAAGGTTTAGATGCCACAGAGTTCTCATAAGGATAGCTTATCCTAATTTTCTCCCACCCTGCCTGTTTGAGCTGCTATTGGTCAGCAGGTTTTTTAAGACCCTCATCCAGATTAAATGTCATTTCAATTTACTATTTATGTACTACTGTGTTTTTTGTTTGTTTGTTTGTTTCTGAGTTTGCCAAGCCTGTTTTAAAGATACAAATGCCATGCAAAACAGTGACATTTGGGCTGTCAGATGCTCAAAAGGAATGAGGTCAGCCTGATCTCCCTTGGAAAGAGTTCCATAATCAATTCATTGCTACAAGATTAAGATCTTATCTGAAGTATGGAGCTTTTATAGTAGTTATTGTCTGATTTATGAAAACCCAAAAGTGAACCTGTCACAGTGTTTTCTTGGCACGATTTGTTCAGATTTGTTGCCTTTGCTTTCCTCTGAAGCTGAGGGAGTGCTACTTGACCAAAGTCACACAGTGGGTTTCCATGGCCAAGCGGGGATTCAAACCCTGATCCCCTGGTCCTCTCAAGATGGAGCAGAGGGGAAATATGCTTTTTCATTTTAATTCTATATTAATGTGCTTTAATCTATGTGTTGAAATGGTTTTATCTGTTTAGTTATACATTATATATTAATCTATGTTGTACCACACCACAAGCCTTGGGAAGAGGCAGATAAGAAGTAAAATGTTGCTGTTGTTGAGTGACTGTTAGTCCTCCAGGGGACATAATATCTGTTCCAAGAGAGGACTGAAGACACTGGTCCACCCATGGACTTCTGTTCCGAACCAGTTTTTTCCCAATTGGCCGGCTTTCCAGTTGCTTTTCCAGCATGGGCTTTTGGGAAGGTAAGTAGATGGTTCCTCAGCAATACTTCATTTTCTGCCTTGCATTACAAAAGACTCAATCATCAGTAAGTCAAGAGCCTTTTCTATTTGGGTTGAAAGCCTCAGCAAGAACAATAGGAATCCACTAGTATCCAGTTTGTATGTGAAGCTCAGGGAATAGGTAATGTGAGTCATGTCCTAGATGTGTTTTGTGCAGCAATTTCATTTGTACCTTTCCTTGAAATGTCCACCCAATTTAAATTAAACTATAATAATTTAAACAAAAAGCTGATAAACAGGGTGATAGTAAAAGTCATAGTCTGTCCCCAGATGGCTGTAGAAAGTGTTTTTTCCCTGCACCATATGTGTGTGTGTGTGTTGGTGAGGAGGATAGGTATATTAGTCCAGTTGTACTCAACTATTTTACCCTCATAAGGGGGGGAAGGGACTTTATATCTACGGGTGGATGTTGCACCTTCCCAACACAGCATATGAATAAAAATATTTTGTTTATTTTATTCATATTTTAACATTTTACAAGGAAATAACATTGTTCAAATTAGAACAGTGTTATTTAAGTAAATTCAGTATTTGACTCAAATCACATGTAAATTTTAAATTAAAAAAAGTTTGGGAAGAGGAGAAGGAGCGATCAGGGCCTCCAAGTCTCACACACCCCTTCAGTAACTTTTACGGCCTCTGGGGGTCCTGTTCCACCATTTGAGAACCACTGTATTAGTCCCATTTTCTGAACTTTAAACTGTACTGGGAAAGTTACATTTCACATCTCAACCTATGGCAACAGAGATTCAGACATGGTGCTATAGTGACAAGGAACTTTCCTTCCTTCCACCCCCCTACTCACTGCCATCATTAGAGGAATTGCAGGTGCACCTGTGCCAGGTGAGTGAACATGAGGGAACTGAGGTGAGCTTAGACAATTTGGGGGAAAGGATTGTTTGAGGTCTGATTTTGTTTTGTTTGATTCATTTGAGTGATGATTTCTTTTCTGGATTCTAATCTAAGAATCAAGTAGCTGGAGGAGGGAGGAACATTTGCTCGAACCATCATTTTCTGCAGGAACAGGGCATGTATTCCTTCCAGATGTTTCTGGATTGTGACTCACCTCATACCTCATCATTAGCTATGAGATAGGTCTGATGGGAGATGCAATCCAAGACAACCCTCAGTGAAGCAGCACTTTCCACAGCCCAGTTATACTGTATAGATTTCCAAAATTCATATTGTTGGAATGGATATCAACCTCTGTGGATGCTCAGGTCCCATTCAATACAATGGTGTAATAAATTTGTGTTCAATATTGTTGGAAGCCAAGATACATCAATTCTTGTATAAAGTGATTCATGAGAATGAACTCTAGAGTGTGTGCCTGCCTTTTTTTTTTGCTTCTCTGTTTCTTTGATCTCAACCATTTTCTCCTTCCTATCTGCTTACAGACGTCACTTCCCCTGTCTTGCAGAAGTTAGTTTTTTATGACCCTTTGTCTCAGAGGAAAGCATCCATAACCTTACTAGAGAATCCTGAATATTTTTCTACTGTTTTCTACCACAAGCTCATATGGCACGGCTACTCTGCACTCTGCTTGATATAGATACCAAATATTCTCAAACATATTTCTAAGCCTGTGAACCTGTGTTTGAGTGATATCCCTGGATAAAGATTTTATAATCAAAATTGAGAGATATCATTGTTTCTTTACATTGGACTGTATGACACGGGAGGCAAGCATCATTAAATCATCATTAAAACATGGCAATAGTGCGATTGAGGGGAAGATTATCACACTCCTGCATACTTCTCCTGTTTGTGTCCCATTAGTAAACTGTAATGGACGCATCATTGGATAATAATGGAAATTCCCATTATTACCCAATGATGTGTCCATTACAGTTGTGTATGGGACACAAATGGGAGAAGTGTGCGGGGTTGTAATAATCTTCCCACCGATCATACTATGACCACATTTTAATCACAGTTTAATGACACCTGCCTCCTCGATGTAATAATAATAATAATAATAATAATAATAATTTGTTTTATTTATATACCACTATTCCAAAGATCATAGCGGTGAACAGCAAGTAAGCTAATTAGCAAGTAAGCTAATTTGCCCCCAACAGTCTGGGTACTCATTTTAGCGACCTCGGAAGGATGCAAGCCTGAGTCGAGCTTGGGCCCTTTTGTTGGTCTTGAACTCGCAACCTTGTGGTTGTGAGTGAATGGCTGCAGTACAGGCATTTAACCACTGCGCCACCAGGGCTCCATAGACTCCACTGGCTAAACCTAATGTACTGCTGTATTCAATTCCTCTAGAAACAGAATCCCCCCCCCCCCCTTCTGCTTCAGTCCTCAGAATAATCAAAACCTGCTCTGGAAGGTTTTCCAACTTTTCTGAGGTGGTTTTGGGATATTCAGACAGAGGGGAGGATGATCAAGAATTCCTGCAGAATTGGTGCAATCCAGTGGAAGTAGAGTCAACCCTCCATATATCCACAGATTATTTAGCCATGGATCCAACAATCCACAACATGAAAATATTTAAAAAAAATTAAATTCCAAAACACAAGCCTAAATTTTGCCATTTTATACAAAGAACACAAATTTACTACACCATTATATTTAATGGGACTTGAGCATCCACAGAGTTTGGCATCCATTGGAGTCCTGGAATCAAACTCCATCAGATACAAAGGGCCTGCTGTACTCCATTGGTCAAGGCCATCTAGTGATTTACAATAGACTTAATATTTCAAACAGTAGATAATGAAACTATTCAATTAATGCCTATTAGTTTATGGTAATTAATATATATATATGATTTAAAAGGTTTGAAGTCTGAAGGGATGGAATTCCTGTGTGTCCCATCAGCAAGAGCAATACATTGTGTGAAGATGTGGAAATAGTTTTCTTGGTGGTGCCCTGGTTATGGAATGCATGCAGCTCTGAGTTTGTGGATCAAACATTGTGTACATAAATACAAGGAAACTTGTATTCAAGAATGTACATATTAGAGAAATGTGCATACAAAGATACAGCCTGCAAGCAATAGAGGACATTGTGTATGAAAATAAATATGATTTTTCATACAATTCTTTTTAATGTAGGATGGCATTGAAACAGGACAGAATGAATTTAGGACTAAATAAACAGCTAGTGAAATTGATTGATCCAGTACCTTGTATTTTGAGGAAATCAGATGCTAAGGATAAACAACAGGATCTTGTTACATTCAAGCTTGAGTTTTGCAGCACCGATTTTGCTCTGAATGGCTATTATAGGAATCTGAATACTCAGTTAAATAGCTGTTTCACCTAATGCAGAATGAGAGAGATCCTACCTTTTTTATAATTAATGTAGGCTTGCAAATACAATTTTGTTGATGGGTACTAAGGAATAAGCCCCATTGTACACAGTCAGCCTTGCATCTGAGTAAAGATGCACAAGATCAGGCTTTGAAAGAACTAGGCGGGCATATGATATTTGGCTGTAATTGACAAAGATACAAGAAAAAGACAAGACTTCTTAAATATGTCCAAAGACAACCAGATGTGTAATTAATTTAAACTGAGCTCCTGCAGAATTGCAAAATATGGTTTATTTACACTGCATTTGCAATCTGTTTCTCTCTTTTTTCTCTCTGTGTTATTTTTAATTAGATCGTTTGAGTCTCAAAACTGTTGCCTTGGGAATTTTACACAGGCGATCTCAAAGAAACAGGCAAATTTTGAATAAGATTATAATGAATTGCCTGGAGCTTAATAAGTCCATAATTCAAGGCCAGAGGGCAGTACTTGGGTGGTGGCTCTAAAATGTTCTAAAAAAGGGAGAGAAAGAGAGGGAAAGACAGAAGCTAAAGCACTTCAGATGTCTCTCTCTTAAGCCCTCACCATGTTAACTAATGGGAACTGAAGTCCACCAATATCTGGACAACCCCAGATTGTCCATTCTTGTCTTGAAGCAATATGTAAGCAGCTGTAAAGAAATGGCAGTCAAGTGCAGAAAATATAGCTGTAAATAATAAATCATATTGTCTTTTCCTTCTCATCTCTGTAACATCTTCACATAAGAGCTGTACACGATGAGGCACATCTTGAATATGTAGAGGAGCACATGAATGAGTCCTGTATTCATGCAATCTTTCCTTAGAAAGCAATGTGTGATTTCCACGCTTTTTTTTTTAATGGATTTATTCCATGAGTCAATCTATATGCATAGGGCCAGATTCCCAATCAAGATTCGAGTTGGTTGAACAGCACTTGGAGCCTGGTACTGCTGCACAAATTGACATAATAACCAACATTTACATATGAAAATAGCAGCTAAGACAAATTTATTGATACATGGTCCTCTTGCATTATGTTTGCCAGAAAAGAATCATTTCCATGTGGCCCTTCATCAGGGCTTCTGCAAAAGCCCCTTTTAATGTTATGTATGGATGGTTTCAACAGTGTATATCAGGGGTAGGCAATCTTTTTGAGCCAGGGGCCGGGTTGCTGTCCCTCAGACAACTGGGGGGCCGAAGCCAAAAAAATAAATAAATAAATAATTTTTTTAAAAAAATTTAAATATATAAATAAACCAGGACAAATGTAGGACAAAATTTTCAAATGGAAGACACTTTTTTTAAAAAATGGAGGACATGCGAAAAAAATTGCTGATTTTTTAAAAAATGTTAATATAAATGCATGTTTCTGAGGCTTCTATAGACAATTGCCCCCCAAAGGCCCCGGCGGCAATCGGCAGCAGGATCGGGCTGGGGCCGGCCCCAAGGCCTCGCCGGGCCGCATCCGGCCCACGGGCCGCAGGTTGCCTACCCCTGGTGTATATGTAAAAAGAAAAGAAAAACTGAAATACATACTTTTCTTAAAATAGCTCTCTAATGACTTGATAATGTGATGTAATTTGTGTCTTATTTAAAACATTATTCTGTTTTGTTTGTTTTTAAAAAAATATATTGTTTCACAATAATAATAATAATAATAATAATAATAATAATATATTTATAGCCCACCTTTTCACGTTCTTTCTTTTTTAAAATCAAAAGTGCATAGCAAGTCTCTGTTTGTGTGGACGTTCAATAGCTCTTAAGGAAGGCTGGTGGTGCAATTGGTCGTTGTTGCATTCTTGAACATCCTGATCTTTGTATGTATGTATCTTTACATACATACAAACAAACAAACAAACAAACAAAAAGGGCGGTTGCCATTCAGCTTCAGTCGGTCTTGGATGATACTGATTTTCTAGACCCATTTCAAACTGGATTCCGGGCGGGCTATGGAGTTGAGACTGCCATGGTCGCCTTGGTCGATGATCTCCGTCTGGGCATGGACAGGGGTAGCGTGTCCCTGTTAGTGCTCTTAGACATCTCAGCGGCTTTCGATACCATTGACCATGGTATCCTTCTGGAACGCCTGAGGGAGCTGGGAATCGGGGGCACTGTGCTCCAGTAGTTCCGTTCCTACCTCGCGGGTAGATTCCAGATGGTGCAGCTGGGGGACGTGTGCTCTGATAAGAGGGCCCTTACATCTGGTGTTGCTCAAGGAGCCATTCTGTCCCCCATGCTATTTAACATTTACATGAAACCGCTGGGAGAGATCATCCGGAGACATGGGGCGCGGTGTTATCAGTACGCTGATGACACCCAAATATGTTTCTCTGTGTCTCCGACTGATGCAGTGACCAAGGATGGCATCTCTCCTCTAGATGTCTGTCTGGAGTCAGTAATGGGCTGGATGAGGGAAAACAGACTCAGACTGAATCCAGAGAAAACGGAAGTACTTGTGATAGGATCCCTGGGTCCAGGTTTGGAGATTTGTCCACCTGTCCTAGATGGGGTCACGCTTCCCCTGAAGGACTCTGTTCGAAGTCTGGGGGTGCTCCTGGACTCGTCGCTCCACCTTACATCTCAGATGGATGCGACAGTCAGGAGCACCTGTTATCAGCTTCGGTTGATACACCAGCTGCGACCCTACCTGGGCCGGGGGGGGGACCTTGAAACAGTGGTACATGCTCTGGTAACCTCTCAGTTGGATTTCTGTAATGCACTCTACATGGGGCAACCCTTGTACCAAACCCGGAAGCTTCAATTAGTGCACAACATGGCAGCCAGACTGGTCACTGGATGTTCCAGGTCCAGCCATATAACACCTGTTCTGCAAGATCTACATTGGCTGCCTATTTGCTTCCGGGCGCAATACAAGGTGTTGGTTATAACCTATAAACCCCTAAATGGCTTTGGCCCAGGGTACTTGGAGGGCCGCCTCTCCCCATATAATCCGCCCCGCACACTCAGGTCTGCTGGGAAGCAACTTCTGAGGGTTCCTCCTTTGAAACACTCTACAACTGCACAGAGGGCGTTTTCAACCTCAGCCCCGCAGTTATGAAACTCGCTTCCCGAAGAGCTCTGCTCGACCCCCTCCCTCGACCAATTTAGGAAGAGACTCAAAACCTTTCTCTTCGAACAAGCTTTCCCCCAGATGTTGTAACGCTTCTCCCCACCCCCTGCACCTGCACTTTGGCTAGTCTTTGTACGGTTTTTAATCTGTGTTGTTAATTCTTGGTTTTAATGTTGATATTGCATTGTTTTTATTTATCATTTGTTGTTGCCATGATGCTGTAACCCGCCTTGATCTCAAGGAAAGGCGGGTTATAAATAAACGATTTATTTATTATTTATTATTATTATTTATTTGTATCCCGCCCAATCAACGAGGAATCCAGGTGTCTAACAACAGTGGAAGTACAATAAAAATACAATAGAAAACAAACTAATCCCTTCCCAGCCCCTCAGCAATATAAAGCAGACAATAACAATAAGCAATATGAATACAATGGCAAAATAGTGACAAAATGAGGTGTTACTGTTTGGGGGAGGGCTTTAAATAAGAATATTTAAATACGAAACTCGCCCTTATATACTTCCTTTTATCACACATACATGCGAAGGGTCAATTCTCCTGGAGCCCCCACTATGTCCAGGGGATTTATTTGCAAATTATCTGAGAAAGCCTGAAAGAAGAAACCTTCTTATGCTATTTATCCTAGGGAAGGGAGACATGTGGCTTTCTAAATGTTTAAGACTACAGTCTCCAGCATAGTCTAGGAATACTCAAACTTTGATCCTCTAGTTTTTTGTACTTAAACATCCAGAAGCTTCACCAATGATGATAGACTTTGGGAGAGCAAATCTAAAACATCTGGAGGACCAAGGTCAAGAACTGCTGGTGAAGCCAGTTCTGAGTAATGCTGGAAACAATATCTGGATTACTGAATTTTTTTCATCCCTACTTTATCCAAGTCACTAGTAGAGGATGGAATAACAATGAACTGACTGGAGATGACTGAGTATCACACTGGGCCCAAACAGAGAGGCCAAAATAAAGCTGCTTTGGGTCACTCTGGAGGTATGCTGTTTAAATGTTTCATGCGTCCTAAAAGGATGGAAGCTACACCAAAGCCATGCTCCAGTGCTAAGGACTAGAGCACAGCTTTGGCGCAGCTTTTGGCCTCTTAAGATGTGTATGTCATTTAAAAAGCATACCTCCAAAGTGACCCAAAGCAGCTATATTTTGGCCTGTCTGTTCGGACCCTTAATTAAAATTAGAAAGTATATTCAAAACTATCAGTCACTGTTTGATTTTCCCCCTCCCTATATAAACTATATGTGGCCATTCATGTGGATATCTTCTACCAATACAATTTTTATCTACTGCAATTTTCAAGAAATAATAGCATTCCATAAGCCTGTTCATCTCTTTGCCCTGTACTTCATCACTGTAGTCTGGATATCATTTATTTATGGAATGAGAAAAATCATATCCTAAGGCAATGCACCACAAGAACCTTTCATGTTTAAATGACAGCTATTGGAGAAACAAGACAGGATACAAAAATAATACTCATGAATAAGGGTTTCCACTATAAGAATATATTAAACTGACAAATTATTAAATCTCTTTGATGTTTGGCACCATCTATCAACATTAAGAATATGAGCTTTTGAGTCAAAATGACTAGTTTATTAAATATCTATGTCATAATATGTGTTTCCTATGAAATATTAAAATAATAAAATATTACTTTTCTTTCTTTGGAATCTTTTTATTTTTTTAATCAGCAATATATTTTCTTTATGAATCTATTTTTTTCCCTTGTAAGCTTTAGGGTTATACTTCTCAGCTTGCTCTGCTGGTAAAAGTTCCATTTATTTCACTTTGTGGATTGATCTGCTGATGGATAGAACTTCAGATTCTTGTATGACATAGAAGAGTGGAAAGCACTTGTAGAATGAAGGATGATACTAGAGTCACTGAATATAGCACATAACATTTTCCTTCCCACTGGAACATATATGTGGAAGATGTTATGGAATCTGTCACCAGAAATGAAATAGACCTTAAAAATGTACTGCTATCAGGACCGAAACATAAGTTGCTACCACATTTTATCTGAAGTGAAATTATATAGAGTGTGGAATCCCACAGTTCTTCACAGACATTTTCAAGACTGCTGAAGTACCTGTTCCCTTTTTCTCTTCGTCCACCCATCCAATACTTTTTGTAAAACATTTAATTTCTTATCAATATTGTCCTCACTTGTTCAGACCTAAATTGCCTATGCTCAGTTTCATTAATGTCATCACACAGAGCCAAATGAGATTGTGTACATCTGACAACTTTTATGCAATCGCTGGCTGGGAAAAATCACCCATATGCTGAAGCCAAGGAGCACAGTCCTCACTCTCAAATTCCCTTATTAGCTACCAATTGTGACACACACTTTTCTGGTAACCACTGTATTTTTTTAGATGACAGCACCCTGGGCCTTTTACCCCACCGCTGCCACCAAAGTATCACAGACCTTTTTAAACCAATGTCTTTTCCAAGTAGCTAATTTGCATTAGCAATTGTATCTCTGAGCTGCCTTGGGTCCCTTTCCAGGAAAAAGGTGGCATATAAATACATAATAAATCAAATAAATTTTATGTATGTATGTATGTATGTATTTTTAAACCATCTTTGTCCTAGAAAGGGACTCAAGGCATCCCATTTAAAAAAAATACTTGTAAAAAGTACAATTGTAAAAATAGAATTAAAAAGATCACATTCATATAAGAAGTTAAAATATAAAAATTATTACAAACATACAAAAGCAAACACTCCAATAAAAACCCTATGGATGCAGTGGTTAAATGCCTGTACTGCAGCCACTCACTCAAAACCATAAGGTTGTGAATTCAATACTAGCCAAGGGGCTCAAGCTTGACTCAGGTTGCTAAAATGAGTACCCAGATTGTTGGGAGCAATTAGCTTACAGTTGTAAACCACTTAGACACTGTTAGTTCAGTATGAAACTGTATATAAATGAAGCTATTTGTTTGTTTATTTATTTTAAAAGCCTTCTTGAAAAGAATTTTTTCCCCTCATGGGAGGGAGTTCCAGACAGCGGGAGCAGCCACTGAGAAGGCTCTCTCTCTTGTCCTCACCAAGTGAGCCTGGTGGCAGGCATGCATGAAAACCTTCTTCTCTTGAAGATCTTAGAGTTTTGGCAGGTTCAAGACAGAATCCTATATTCTATCTCAATTTTATTCAGCCAAAACCTTCTAAAAGCATGAAAAACTATGCATCTATTATAAAAGCATTACTAGTGGTGGTGGTTGACTTTTGATGTCACTGGGGCAGTGAATCCATCCCAGGTTTTGGTCTGCTTTTTTCAGAAGCTATTCAAGGTGGCGAACGCTAGTACAATGGTGGATTCATCGTCTTACTTACACTGAAGTCACTAAACAACAATGAGTGTCACCCACCTCAAATCTCTACAAGTTACATGGCAGCCTTAAGTGACAACAAAAATAAAACATGGGGAACATTCACACGAGTCTAGTTTTTGATGAGGACTGTCAAACTAAATTAAGGTAGTTGTAGGAATTTTAGAAGAATTTAAAAGAATAAAAGTTTTTTTATTATTATTATTAATGTCAATAATACGTATGCATTTTTAAGGCACATTTTGTTATGAAAGTTGATGTCCCCCTCCCCCAGCAAAATTCTGTCACAGATTTCAAACACAACTGAAAATAAGCAGAAATAACTGAGAGCAATGTCCTTCCTCACAGGAAAAAAAAACGCTTAGAGGAATGCAAGTATTTCATTTCCACTTTACTGTATCCTGGTCCTTGGCATGAGGCAGAGGTTTACATCAATTATAAGGAAAAATAAAAAAGAGTTGGGTATATATGTACTGTGTGATGAAGACTCAACAAATGCAAATCAGAAATCTCCCAGGATCAGAGGCTCCCAGCAGACAGTGAGCACTAATCAAACAGACAGCAATCCTCCTTTGCATATCCTTCCACCCTGAGGCCTGCCATTAGCAACAAAACAATATACATGCAAATCACTCCTCCTTTCCCAGGGTTACACAGTGCATATATACCCAACTCTTTTCCAGGCAGCATTCTCTGAAGATGTCAGCCACAGACGCTGGTGAAACATCAGGAAGAAACTCTTCTAGTACATGGCCACATAGCCTGAAAACCCCACAAAAAACTATTGCATTACATTGTGTATTCCTAATATCAATTTGGTTCAAAGTGTGTGTGTGTGTGTGTGTGTGTGTGTGTGTGTGTGTGTGTGTATCCCTATCTTCACTTTTCTCTTTTGTCCTCAGCCTGTCTCATTACTTTCTCTCCTTCACACTTTTCTTTTTCAGTGCTCTGGCTGCAAGTTGGTTAATGATTGCTAGCTAATTAGCTATAGCTATCTATTACTTGTTGGTTGTGGGCTATATTTCAGAGAATTCTGGTTATTCTGCTTGCTGCGGTTACTACCACCTTAATTGCCAGCTAGAGGCTGTAATTCAGAGGTTCATACTCTCATAGCCAGCTACATCAGCCGGCTTTTTGATTTACATATTCGACCATTATAATAGGTCTTAAGAAGGGCAGATCGGGCCAGAAGGGCAATAGTCCAGCAAAGCAATCAAGCAAATTCCCTCAGATAGCACTTTCATCATCATCAGATAACAATGATGATGATATTCCTTGGAATTATGCTTTACCTAGAAATAAAGCATTAGAACAGATTCATCTCCCACCCAGCCAAAATGTTCTCCACCCACAGAAAGCATGTAAACCATCCAGACAAATACAAGTTTTTAACGAAGTTTGTTCTTGTTTTGGTGTTCTCAAATAGCTGCATGCACAAGATGATCATTCTACAGTTCGGGATGAATCAAGCACGGTGGAAGCCACAACCTCAGCTCATGATGATGAACAGCCTGAGTTGGCCTTACCATCTGGGCCTGCAATTCCAGGTGAGCAGTCCAATTTAAGTAACTTTTTTTAGGTGTCACTTGGCCTTGGAGTTTGGGAGGACTTCCATGCGGCCATAGCTCTTTTAAAAATGAATTTCACACTATAGAACTCTGCTCACTCTGTAGAAATCAAAGTAGAAAACTGATAGAAGACAGAACTATATATCCTAACATTCATATCAGTATCAGGAATACAGTGTTAAGTTGTAGCACAAAGCAGGTTACATAATTGCTTAAGAAGGATGCACCTGGGATTTAATTTCTCCTGAATAAGTCTTGCACTTTAATGACATCCATTTACAAGTAGTTGTATTCAGGACCTAAGTAAGTATGTCACTAATTACAACACCCACAAAAATATTATTGATTTCACGATAGATGTGTGGAAGTTTTAGTCTAGAAATGCCCAAATGGTGCATCTTGATATCCAGGTAGATATCTCCATAATTTGTAAAAGATCAGGTTTCACAACTTTTCAACAACAACATCAACAGCAGCAACATGTCAGCCTAAATTATAATGCTATCATGAGGAAAGCTAGGGGCAATAAGGAGTAAAGGTCTCTGTGAAAGAACTGTGAATTCTGTGAAACTAACATTCAAAACAAATGTGTGGGCTCAGAATTAAAGAATTGAAAATGCATGTATTTCACTGTCATTGGTCATCTTGTTATTGTAGTAAAATAATAATAGTTAGAAATTCCCCCACAATCAAAGTCTTCTAACATTTTGTTTTGCCTGTTACTTGCCTCCCAAAACATGATCATGACCAAAAGGAGTAGAGTCAGTAGGTGTGAAGTAAACTCTCTCCCCTTCTCCAAGGCTACAGCAACATGAAAAGGATGAGTAGTTTTTTGTTGTTTTTGAGGATGCAGTGAAGTTGTCCAATTGTTTCAAATTCCGATAAAATTGCCTCATATCTATAATTAAATAATTAACCAATTAAAAACATGAGTGGAAATAATGCAATGACCATTATAAGGACTTTATCCCTTACATTCAAGAAGGCCTAGGACTTTATCACATGGACAAAAAAGACAAGAGCATAGTGTCAAAATCATACATTTATTTTTTAATCTTTTCCACTCTACATTAGACCTAAATAATTAAAACAGTTATTTAAAGAAAGCCCTAACATTTGATATATAGAACTGCAGACTAAATGATGTATCTTGTCCTCTGCCGAATGCCAGCTTTCTCCAGCCCTTGAGAGGCAAGGGGAAGGTTTCCACACTATGAAGACCTCAGAAAATTGGCAGCCTTGGTTTGCACCTTTCTTCTGATAAATCCTGTCAAATAGCTTCTTCTTGCCCATATTTTCTTTCCTCCAGAAACGTGGAAACCTCTAGAAAATTTCCCCCAGAAATTTCCTTGGCTAGAGCTATTCAGTGTGGAACTGTATTTTGCACAGATACAGTCATTTGGATATATATAAAAATGTTTAACCAACCTTATTGATTATATATATATATGTGTGTGTGTGTGTGTGTGTGTGTGTGTGTGTGTATATATATATATATATATATATATATTGTATTGTATTGTACAATATATATACAATACATATACAATATATATATTGTAACAAATCAATGCAAGTGACCTAGACAAAACCTTGCATTGCATTATATTGTGCTGTTGTATTGTGAGGGCTAATTTTATGATAATTTTAACACTGGAAGTTTTATATGCTCTATATGTATTTTATCTGTTGTGATCCTGCCTAGATCCCTAGGGCAAGGCGGGAAATAGAAATAATAAATTATTATTATTATTATTATTATTATTATTATTATTCATGTTTATAGCAAAGTTTATGGAAAATCCAGTGCTTGTTGTAGGAAACTTTGATAATCTTATCAAAATCAATATAGCTTTCTGTGAATTCTTCAGATGTTTTACCTGCAATGATTTGAGTAATAAATCTCTAAATCCCTAAATTTTACTTAATTGTAAATATTACTTTATTTGGTGGTCAAGAGATATTTGGGAGACCAGTGAAATGCCATCAGCTTTAATGCAATTTTGTGATTTCTTTCAAATTGTTCTACTGTGCTTTGTTTCCTGGAAGGGAGCACCTTTCAAATTAATCTTAAATCTAAGGCCACAAGAAGATACTGGCTTCATTTTTACATCCTGCCATAGAATGTGTATATCCACTTTCAGAGCTCTTTTGTTGTACAACTATGTACGGTATACTCAGAACATATTTAGAGGAGGCAGGTAAGTGTATATAGAACTGTAGCTTTAATGGATATCTGAAATTCTATACCCTCAATGTATTGGAGCTCCACTGGTTTCATTGAACTGAAGACTATACAGACAGAGTTTTCACATCTAAATATAATAAATCAAAGATATTGAAACAGATGAGACTGTCGTGACTTCTGCAATCAGCAAAATAGAATGAGAAAAGTCCTCAAGGCTATGCAGTGGAGACATTCAAAGCTATGGCAGGGGTAACCTTTCAAGACCTATAAATGTAAATTCTAGGGAAAAGAAATCTTGTATGTATCGACATGAATAGCAGCAGGCTAGTGACTTTCTTTGGACAATTGATGCAAACCTGGAACAGATTCTTAATATATAAATATAGGCTAAAATACCTACTTTAATGAATAGCAAAACATTGTGATAGAAACATTTCAGAAAATATATTGTGTTTAAACAGCATAGAATAGAATAATTCTAAAGTAGTACATGCAGATTTGTGCATTTTGTCTACATGAGCCTTTAATTTTGCCCCATGTATGTTATTTGAAAAGGATTTTAGTGTGTACAGGGACATGTAACAGTTGTCAACGAAGCAAATGAGCTTTAAAATCTGCAACAGGATTTTCCTCCTTACACGTTATGGGATTAGCCTTTGGCTTTTTTTTGTCTCATTGATTATCTGAAATGTACACTGCATTTCTATATCTCAAGTACTGAAGGGCTTCTTGTTGTCTACAAAGTCTAACCCTGTCACATTATGATTAAGATGAAGTAGAGTAAAACAAAGAGACACTACAGTGAAAATCTATAGGAGACCTCTTCTGCTTGCACAGGCTGAGTATAAAGAAGGGGCCTGATCAACAGCAGAGCATCACTTTCACTAGAGCAAAGCCATATTCAACCTTTAGTTGTTCCATTAAGACTATATTGCATCTATAAAATAATTTAGGTGTTCTATTTTTAAACAAATAATTTATTTACAGGCAACGCAACTGAGTTTGAGCTGAAAAAATTGAATTAATGTCATATCAAATAGCTCCTTTCTCTCATCTCTCATTTGAATTAATTGAATTGTCAGAACAAAATACCCATGAAACATCTTTGAAATTACCCCATTGCATCAGGTGAATGGCTTATAATGTGCAAATGTAACTGAGGTACACAGACGAAATGAACTTCTTCAACTGGAAATGAGTAAATCATGTCACAGTTTCTAAGCTTGCCCACAGCAATTAATTTATTTTCAGTAAAGCTGCTAACTATGATAATTTATGGTTATCATAAATTATGATAATTTTGACTGGCTTCATAATCAGCCTTTCTAAGAGTTATATCCAGTTGCATCATTCTATTACTGTTGGTTGAGAATCCTACCATAGACCAAGACTGAATTTTCCTCTTTGCACAACTGGCAAATTCAATGGATGAATCTGTTCTGGGTTTTAGTTCAAACTCTTAAGGAGCTATCCAAGGTTCTCAGTGTAGTCAGTGCCTTGGATAGCTAACTAAAAGTTCCAATGAAAACCTGGAATGGATTTATCACTTCACTGACATGGAAGCCATGAGCTGCCATTACTCAAGTCCCATACTTTGATTTCTTTTGTAAAAGTAATTTCACAAGCTATGTTCATTTTCCACACACTGTACTGGAAAAGTACACATGCAGTTGCACAAATCATTGCAGCATCATTACATAAAGTCTTCTTGTTCGCAATAGTTGTATTAGTTTTACTTGTCCAAGCACAGCAATCTCCTGTACATTTTCTGCTAAGAAAAACTGGCTGCAATCTTCAGCTGCTGTTTTCTGTCATGAACTTATATCTGATTTTACATTATTGAATGGGAGTAAAAAAAAAAAGTCTATGTCCTAATCAAACATCCATGTGCACAACCAAAAGGATTCTGAGTGTGAACTGCCTTGGATAAGCATTAAAAAGAACAAAATAATTGTTGAATAATAAATTATATATTTATATTTATGCTTCAACATTATGTAAATAATGCAATATAAGTTGCTAATTTGCCACTGCATCTATTATGAAACATATATGAGAGCTAAAAATATTTGCCCATTTTATTACTATATAGCAACCTGAATGTGCTGAATCAGTAACGTGCTGGCAGCCAGAACAGCACTTTCCTAAGCAGCACCCATATTTGCAATTCAATTCATATCCTTAAGTTGGTTTGAGGGTCACAGCGTAAGAGCATTCTTCAAAATATTTGCCATGAAGGCAAATACAAAATATGAGAAATCTTGCGATCTTTTGCATTATTAGATACTGTCATTTTCTAAATTATAGCTGCATGTCCACTCCTTTTGAGTATTTAAGTCCAAATGTAACTACTGCATTGGTATTCATGTAGAGTAAATGCAGTAAGATTTATAGGAGTTTGGACAAGTTCCTACTGGGATAACAACTCCCAGAATTTTCAAACCAACCAGGGGGGATTCTGGGAGTTCTCAAACAAACAGAAACTTTTTCACAAATTGGAGCTTCATTGTAGGTATAGATACTTAGGACAAGAGGCTATTGATAGAATAGAATATGGAGAAATGACATGGTTCCCAAATGGCAAAGGGTTCAGACAAGACTGCATTCTGTTCAACTTTTATCCAGAAAATTCATACAAAGAGCAGGTTTAGTAATGAAAGAAGGATAAACAAAGGAGGAAGGAACTTCGACAGTAGAAGAGATGCAGATGGCAACATATTACTAGTGAAAAACTTCATAAACTTGGAACAGTTATTAAGGGGAAGTGTTAATGCTGAACATAAAATATTTATTTATTTGATTTCTATGCCACCTTTCTTCCTTAAAAGGGACCCAAAGTGGCTCACAAATAAAAATTCCAACAAACATATTACAATAAAACAATTAATTTTTTTTATTTACATCAGCTAAAAAGAACATAAAATTACAAACGTTAAAACCAAAATACTCACCCCATTTAACAAACACTTCATATAAAAGCCATCCCATGACTGCACATTAAAAGCCTGCCTGAATAAAATGGTTTTTACTTGCTGACAAAAGTAGTGAGGGGGCCAGCCTCGCTTCTCATGGAAGGGCATTCCAGAGGGTGGGAGCTGCCACCGAGAAGGATCTCTCTTGTGGTCCTCACCAGGCGAGCCTGTGATGATGGCGGGGCCAAGAGAAAGTTCCTGAAGATCTTAGGGCTCTAGCTGGTTCATATGGAGAGATACAGTCTCTCAAATAGTCTGAGCCTAAGCCATGTAGGGCTTTATAGGTCACGACCAGCACTTTGAATTGTGCCTGGAAGTGGTAGTCAACGAACCTGTTTAAGCAAGGGAGTTATATGCTCCCCAAATCTGGCCCTAGTCAGCCTTCTTGCTGTGGTGTTTTCCACTTGCTGACATTTCTGAACAGTTTCCAAAGCAGCCCCATGTAGAGTGAATTACAGTAGTCCAAATGGGATGTAATCAAGGCATGTGTCACCGTAGCCAGATCTGACGTGTCAGGTAACAGGCACAGCTGGTGCACTAAGTTTACCTGTGTAAATGTGCTCCTGGCCACTGCTGAGACCTGGGCATCCAGGCTCAGAGTAGAGTCCAGGAGTACATCCACGCTGCGAGTCTGAGATTTCAGGGGAAGTATAACCCCATCCAGCACAGGCAGAGTCCCTGTTCCCTGATCTGCCTCACAACTTACCATGAGCACCTCTGTCTTGTCTGAATTGAGCTTCAATTTGTTTGCCCTCATCCAGTCCATTACTGACCACAGACACTGGTTCAGTACAGAGAAAGCTTCCTTGGAATCAGATGGGAAAGAGAGACAGAGTTGGGTGTCATCTGCATTGATCAGGCCTGAATCACTGCAAGCCAAGATGATCACATCATGCCACATCATGAGAAGGCATTACTCATTAGAAATGATGCTAGGGAAGGTAGAAGTCAGTAGAAAGAGAGGAAAGCTACATGTCAGATGGCTAGACTCAGTCAAGAGGTCATGGGCCTGAACTTGCAGGAACTGAACAGAGAGACTGAGAACAGGGGTTCTTGGAGATATCTTATTCATAGGGTTGCCATAAGTTGAGGTTGACTCAAAGGCAGTTAACAACACCAACAACAGATACTGCGGTCTGTTCCTCAGTCTAATTATCCTGACAATAAAGAGTCAAAGGGAAGCACAGTCTGGCCTCAACTATGAGTGAAGAACTAAGGGACACTGTCTAACATGAATAGCAGCAAACCATGGGTGTAACTAGGCTGGTTCATCTATTAAGTTAGGATTGGGACACTGTATGACTACCTTGTAATCAGACTGGGGGCCATTTATTTATTTATTTATTTATTTATTTATTTATTTATTTATTTTTGCATCTGAGACCTTCTGGGAGAATACATGAAAAAAACACAGCTATGGGGAATTACAGACCGGCAGTTTATGTCAGCATGCCTGCTCAGTAGGGCTGAGGGAGGGCGGAGTGTTTACATGCTTTTAGCCCTTCTTCCTCCACCATCTTGCACACGCTCATTTACATGGGGTGCACCATGATGACGTCCCTCATGCACAGCATCCAACATCCTTCATGAGCAGTGTCCAGCTCCTTTTTCCATCTGGTTGGAGGTGTGGCGTCTGGTTGCCGCATCCCCAACCCAGCACTTCCAGGGGCAGCATAGCTTGTACAGCCCCTATATGACTTATCATGACTTATGTAAATGATATATGGAGGAAACTTGCAACTATTGCATTTACAGACTAAATACATTGAAAATATTTAGTCTCTATATTTCTGATGCTTATATGACTTTATAAATATATGATAGAATCAAGTTTAGGTATATGATAAGGGACAGTGCAACGGCATAAATTAATTGCCAAGGCATGCTAGAGTAGAAGCCAATGCATGAGGAAAAAAGTTGTCAATGGAAGAGGAATGTATGTGTGAGATTATTGTTTACACTCTTATTTTATATGTTTAAATGTTTTTTGTTAATAATAAAAAAAGAAAAACACAATTACAGGGGTTTTTTTGGGGGGGAAGAAAGTATCTTTTTGATGGAGAACAATGCCAGAGTACTGTACCATGCAACCTATTTAAAAGGTGACCTGCCATTCCTAGAAGCTCCCAGGAAAATCATTCACCCTGTATTTTTGGTCTGAAAAGGGATGGTTTAGGAAAATTGAAGGGCTTGAAGGCTACAAAAATTGGTTTGAGATTCACTTTCCCCACACCTGCAATAACTGGAAAAGATAATTTACTTTCCCAATCTGCCAGCTGAGAAAATGGGGTCCCATCTTCCTGTAGCCCTTAGCCTACGAAATAACAACATCCTTAGTGTTGTTGTTGTTGTTGCTGCTGCTGCTGCTGCTTAGGGGTGAGGAGAAATATTAATCCCTGCAGTGCAACTGAAGGCCCTATCTTTTCCTTGGAGCAGTAGAAAAATAATGTCTTGCTTTACATAGTAATACAAATTATTATAGTTCTACTACGTTTCTCCAGCCTGGCATCTTGCAATACCGCAGAACTATGTTTTTCCAACCATTTTTTGTTTGGTAACTTTAATTTTAAGGATATTTTGTTGTTGTTGTTATCACAATAAATAGCATCACCCAAGGAGGAGTGGGAGGAGGAGGAGGAGTCTGTGGCAGCAGAAGCAAAATTGATATATGCATTCAGGTAGACTTATAACATATACCTGACCAACGGGAATTGAAAACTAATGCCTCTATAAACACCCTGAAAAGTATTAGTCACTGGTGCACACCACTGCAATCCATAAAAAGCCAGCTGACATCCATTTCCCTAGGCACCTTTAGATGCTGGCACAGATTATTTTTAGCAGAAGTCACTTATAATTACATATCCCAATAGGCTGCAATATGAGAGCAAAAAAATAAAATAAAAAAAAATTCCTTGCTACTACTACTAACGTGCATTTTGTTTCAGTGACCCTGGGGCTCCCTTTTGCTCCAGGCTGACAGCAGTATCTATAGAGGTTTTGACAATATGAAACAAGAACATTCCTTTGCATTTCAAGTTGTAGATGGACTATTTTGCGACCCCTCCATTTTCAAATTACTGCGTCATTTCTTAAGTGTCATAATGTAAACTGATATTGACCAATTTGAGTGTGTAAGAGATTCACTGTCTTTGCCTCTCTTTTTGTGTAGAATTTCTACAGCACTGCTTTGGACTTTTGCTTCAGTGTTGAATGTGTGCGTTTATCTGTAATTACTGAAGGTCAGGTACTTCTTGCATTATTATTATGTTTAATATGCTGTTAATATATGTGCATTGATTGATAGGCATACCCAGTGAAATAGTAAATTGGTGTTTTGAACAATATTACTTGAAGCTGCAGGTGTGTTGCGTGCATTGTTTCTGAGATGTGACCAAACATTTCTCTGCCCTGCAAAAAAAAACCCTTTAGCATTAGATAGAAATATTCTAATAGAGCTCTCCAATAATCATCTAAAAATGATGTGTTAGTGAACATAAGAGTAAATATTAGTAAATAAATAAATAAATTTGGAAACAAGGAGTTTAATGTAAAACTACATACAAAAGCCTACCTGTGTTAAGAAAAATGCTGGTGAAAAATATACAAAGATTTCCATCTAAACTCCCTCCCCCTCAAAAAGACTTTGGGTGCCTCTATACTATAGAAATAATGGAGTTTGATGCCATTTTAACTGCCATGGTTCCATCCTACAGAAACATGGACTTTGTAGTTTTGTGGGGCAGCAGCACTCTCTGGCAAAGTTATAGACCTTATAAAACTAAAAATCTTAGGATGGTGCTACAGCACTTAAAGCACTTAAAGTGACCTGAATTTAAAAGCTTAAATTGCACGCCCTGGCACCGATCCGGCCTCCACAGAGCACAAAAAGGAGCCAGTTTTTCCGGCTCCTTTTTGTGCCTCTGAAGCGGCACAATAACCAATACCGGACGCCTTGATCATGCCCCTTTGGCACAGTGTCTGAACTGGCACACACAAATATGGCACCCGGGTAGCGCAGGGAAGGTTGACAAATACTCCACCTGGAGAATTTCTGGTAAGAATCCCATAAGCCACAGAATCCAATATATTATCAGGTGATCCCTTTGTGCAGACTGAGATAACTTGCCTCAAGGTTTAGAGTAGTTACTGATGGCCAATTTATTTTTAACTAGAATTAAATTCCAGGTCTTACTTTTCTTATTATCCTGGGGGATTGAAGACTGGCAATACACATCTCAGGAGGGTGACTTCTCTTTACGGAGAAGGGGTTATTTTTTAGATTGTTTTGAGAGATTTTTTAAAAAAGATATTTTTAGACATTATTTCTCAGAGATCCTGGCTATCTAATTTTCCATTGCCAGCAGAAGAGCAGTTAATTCAGGGGTGAATAGGGTCATCATGGTTTGCAGATATTGGCATCTGATTCTTCTCAATAGGACCAAATGAAGTTTTCTTGATTTATCCATATTCTTTGGCCCCATTCCCACTGGGCACAAAAAGCGACGTATATTGTTGCGATTCTGGCTCGAATTTTTTTTCCGAGTCCTAATCGAATCTGTTCCTTTGTTCCCATTAGGAAAGGCTGCAAAATGACTCAATTTATTTTGACCCATGTTTTCGTTCCCATTGGATTTTTCCCTGCTGTATTTTTACAGAAGGGCAATGGAAACGCGGAGTAATTTGCTCCGCGTTTCCATTGCCCTTCTGGAACCTCTTTTTTTAAGCAGCTGTCAATCAAGGGCTTAGGCGATTTGACGTCACAATGACATCAGTAGCTTTGATGCATTTTGATGCATCTGTTCCCCATTCCCATTTGCGTCTTTCAAACCTGTTTTTCTGTTTTGTTTTGTTTTTAAGTAGTCAATCAATCACTTAGGTGCTTTTCCCCTCTGGGAAAAGGAGAAGGAGCCTCCATCTGCCCAACTCTCTTTGCCTCCCAAGCTCTCCTTGTCTTCCCAGAGCTCCTCTGGGAAAAGGAGAAGGAGCCTCCATCCCCACAAGTCCCTTTGCCTCCCAAGCTCTCCTGTGTCTTCCCAGAGCTCCTCTGGGAAAAGGAGAAGGAGCCTCCATCCCCACAAGTCCCTTTGCCTCCCAAGCTCTCCTGTGTCTTCCCAGAGCTCCTCGGGGAAAAGGAGAAGGAGCTCCATCCCCACAAGTCCTTTGCATCCCAAGCTGTCCTGTGTCTTCCCAGAGCATGTATATGGGACATGTGCCAAGATGGCACCAAGCAGGGCGTGAGGGATCAGAGTGTCTGAAACTCAGCGGGCGGTAGAGCCCTTTTATCATATTTATGTCATGATCAATTATTCTGTTAATTGCTCTCAATACTTTATCTCGGTGGCATTAAAATTTGATTTGAAACACCGTCTGTTACATTATCATTTTCTTTCAAAGATTTCAAAATACTTCCATTACTCCAGTCCCATAAAGGGATGGCATTTGTTACTTTCAGTAAAAACAAATCTTCTACCAGGTTAACCTCATCCTTGTTAATGGATCAAATAAATCTATTGTCTATGGTCAAAGTACAATCTAACACTATAGAGGGCAGTTAAGACCTGGGTCATTTTTTAACCACCAGAGAGAAGATCTCAGAAATTTCAGTTTGTTTTGTTTGTACTTCTTATAACTGTAGGATATTCATACTGATGGTGAAGTGCCCAGATTTTTATATCCTCGTCTTGTGAAAATCATCTATCATCGTAGGACCACTTATTCTTATATCATGTGTGAGTATGCTAGTTTTCAACTGACTTTATAATTAGGCTTAAATTAAAATGTTCCAAGACTTCAACACTGAAGTTGCCAACACAGCGAATGCCTTTAAGTAGTCACAGCTCTCCTGTTTCTTGTGAGTTGAAAATAAATCTTTGTTTACTTTGGATTATTTTAATTTTTTCAAGATTTCTTAGGTTTCTCCTCTTGTATTATTTTCTTTTAACTTTCACTTGTAGAAAGGCTTTTTGAAAGGAGAAGCCTCAAGGACAGAATAGAAAAATAAAACTGTAGGAGCAGGGGGGAAAATGCCGGTCATTTCTCATTCAAGATTATTCTCATAGTCAAACTAACAAACAACAGTGTATGAATGATCAGACACCCTTTACTTTCTGCCAAAAAATGCTTCATAGTTGTGCCCTTTCCAGATTAAACTAGAAGTTTCTGCAAAAGGTATATTCTGACAGTGATGTAGCCTTTTGCTCTTTTGTGCTCACTGAAATATATGCATAAAAATGCCCGAGAATTAGTAACCTGCAGGTCAGTTTCCTACAGAAAAAAAATATGAACTATTACGTGTGTGTGTGTGTGTGTACGTACACACACACACACACACACACACACATATATATGTGTGGCATTCTGTAGTCTCTATCTAGCCATTGGGGTTTATTGGCCAATGAATATGAATGGCAGTTGATCACTACCATGACATTTTGCCAGCAGCAGCTAAGTTACGTATTAATACCCACAAGGATCAGAATTATTTCATAATCTATCAATTTCATAAACTATCAATGTTCTGAATTGGGATGTCCAGATCAGTTTCTGAGCATTGATCTTCACATTTATAAGATCCTAGCAGCCTTCCCATAGTATAGAAAATAGGATTTTGCTGAGCATGCTGCCAGTTTGATCTAGTGTTTGCAGATTTCCTCTCTTCCAGTTGTTATATAACAATGCATCCTAATTCCAAGCTTCATTGTCTGTTAGGAGTTGGGATTAGGCATAAATCCATTTGCTGACAGGAATGCTGTTCAGCTGACAGAAATCTCATCTACTACTGATTTCACAGGTCTGATGAGAGAAAGATCTGCTGCCTAAACCACTCTGTTAGCTATAATCTACTGAGCAAAGAGCTAAAAGTGGAAAGAGGAGAAACAACAGAAGGGAAGAGCCAGGTTATGACATATTTAAACCTCCACTCCAGGGATTCAGCTACAATGTCAAAACAAATATTATGGATAATTCCCAACTTTCTTAATTGCTGTTATTGTGTACCTTCAAGTTGTTTGTGATTCGTTGTGGCCCTAAAGGAAACTTATCCTAGGTTTTTTAGTGTGATTTGTTCAGTGAGGGGGTTGTCTTTGGTCTTCCTCTGAGGCTGAGAAAGTAACTTGCTCACAGTCACCCTGTAGGTTTCCATGGTCAAAGAGGGATTTGTCCAAGATTGTAGTCCAATGCTTAAACTACTACACCATGCTAGCACTCATCCATTTTAGGTTGGGAGTCATTCAGATTCAGCACAGTATCCTCTTTGCCAGTTAGAATTGTGCTCTAAATGTGGTATATTACATTGGTTTAATTACACCACTATAAATACTTTTGGGAAAGGAAGAGTGAGGCATTGAGGAAAGAGATATTTCTTTGCACAATGTCTACTTTACTGCACAACCCACAGATATACCACACAGCTAATCAATTACACAGATGGGGGGCGGGGTGGGGGGAGAGCTACTTACCATTCCCAGACCTCCAGTGAGTGCATTGCTTCAGTCAACATGAACTTGAATCTGGATCTCATCCTCTTTATTTTAATTTTGATTAACCTGATCTTTATCACTACACAGTCATTTGTCCACACAAGAGCATATGCAGTGTGAAAACAGGTGATTTTAAAAGTTAACCTCCATCCCCCACACTCTCTGTATATTTCAATTTCAGGGTGCAGAAAATGTAAACCTTCAAAAGTGGGTCTAGACTCTTGACATTAATGAAAAGCTAGGTCAAGATGCAACTTTTCCTATCCTAGGTGGTAGTTTTCTGTGAAATTCTCCTCAAATTCAATTTTTTTTTGCATTTTTGTTAATGTTAACATGAACTTTTAAAAACAATTGAAATCAATAAGGTATTTTAACATTACACAAGCTTTCTTTAAAAAGAAAGTGATGGTTAATAGTACTTTTTTTATGTAAACAAGGGCAGTAAATCTTTCATGATTCTACAGGCAGCCTAGCCTAATAAACATCTCAGTGTAGTAAAATCGTAGGTCGGATTACTCTTGGAGCACTGGGAATGTTACAATCAATTCATAAAATAGTCATAAGCCTATTAGAGGACAATGCTATGAAGCCCTCTATGCAATTATATTTTTGTGAAGTATTGGAGCAGATCATGGATAATATACATCGGTGAGCAGCCCAGCCAAAAAGCACTTGTCCATTAACATAATTATGTGTGTGGGTTTTGCATTATACACATGGATAAAATAGGAAGCTCCTTAAATCTATTGCAGGAAAGGAAATTGAAAGAGACACATGCAGATCACAAAGCTATAAACAGCAAATCATGTTAGATATTTTGAGTTTTCAGCCAAAGATTTGGATGGTTATTTAAAAGCAGTGAGTAAGCATTCACTTCAACTCTCCTGTATGCCCTCACAGTTCTGCTCCTTCATACAGTGGGACCTCAGTATCCATTGGGGATCTGTTGCAGACCAAAATCTCCAGATGCTTAAATTCCTGCCCAGTTTGCAGCAGCTGCTGCTCCCGCCACCCTCCTCCTCCTTCTCCTTGCAATTGCTGCCACTGCCTGAGAAGAGCAGTTTCTTCCAGACTGGGTGGCTGCCTGTGGGGCTGTGATGGTCTGTGCTGCCATTGGCAGAAGCTGTTTTTCTTGGGCAGTGGCAGAAATTGCAAGGAAGAGGAGGAGAAGTGGCCGACTACCAGAAAGAGGAGAATGAAGATGGCAGCAGCAGCTATTGCAAGGAGGAGGAGGAGGTGGCAGAGGACAAAAATGAGGAGGAGGAGGAGGAGGAGGAGGAAGGCTGCAAACTGGGGGATTGCCATCTGCAGATGCTGGGATCCATAGATGGCAAGTCTGCGGATAAGGAGGGTCCACTGTACTTGCTTTTCTTGGCCTGTAATTGACTCCTCTTTCATTGAACAATATTTCTTCAACCCATATGTGTCTAGGCACATCTGTGTATCCCCTTTTTAGTTTTCAGTGGTAATTCCTCAGTTCTTCTTGAACACTTACCAGGGTGTTCACCAGTGGCTCCTCTTCATCCTGCAGAGAAGTGACCACAGGGTTCTGTCTAGGCCCAGTGTGATTCAACATCTTTATCAATGACTTGGATGAAAGAATAGAGGGCATGCTTATCAAATTTGCAGATGACACCAAATTAGGGGGACTAGCTAATACCCTAGAGGATAGGATCAATATTCAAAATGATATTAATAGATTAGAAAGTTGAGCCAAAACTAACAAAATGAATTTCAACAGGGAGAAATGTAAGCTACTGCACTTAAGCAGAAAAAATGAAATACATAGATATAACATGAGAGACACATGGCTTAACAAGACTACACATGAAAGGGATCTAGGACTCCTAGTAGACCACAAGTTGAACATGAATCAACAGTGTGACGTGGCAGCTAAAAAGGCCAATACAATTCTAGGCTGCAATAGAAGTACAGTATAGTGTCTAGATCAAGGGACGTAATAATGCCACTCTATCCTGATTTGGTCAGGCTTCACCTGGAATACTTTGTCCAGTTCTGTGCACCACAGTTCAAAAAAGATTTTGACAAGCTATAGTGTGTCCAGAGAAGGGAGATCAAAATGGTGAAGGGTCTGGAAACCATGCCTTATAAGGAGAGATTTAAGGCTATCTGAAACCCTTTCCTGATATATACTGAAAACATGAAGGAGTAACTCTTTGGGAAAGTGCACAAGCTCATTCATCATGTCATTAAAGTGATGCTCAGACATCCAAGGAAGAACTGAGGCAAAGGAGACAATAGAACCATATGTTGGTCCTGGTCCTGGCAATTCACCTGCAATAGACTGGAACAAGAGGAGAATAGGTTTTATATTTTCATTTTTAAAAAACTTTTCAGCCAAGGAACAACCCTCAACAAATTCCAAGACTTTTCATCACTACGGATGAAACATGATTATTTCTTACATCACTGCCTAGAGTTAATTCTACTAACACCATACTTCCTTTCAGACAAAGAAGCAAAGAAAAAAGCCTCAATATATTAAGGATGCATAGGAAGGGGCACCTGTTACTAGACGTGTTAGCCAAACTCAGAATAATCTACCAAATCTCAAGGCTTTTGGACAGTCTGGATAAGATATATCTGGTAATGGTATGGATGATGGAGAAGTCTATAATCATAAGTGGGAGGGATCTACCAATTTTAGCTATCTGTCAATGATATGTTTTGTCCCAAAACATCACCTAAAACAAAGAAAATGAGAAGCCCTTTGGGGGGAAAGGGGAAAAGAACAACTGAAGACAGAGGGTAGAGAAAGTAGGTGGGAGTCAGAGAAGTACAACACAATTGAGACTGCTCACACATTCCGATCTGAGGAAGGAAAAAAAAACATGTTGAGAGGAGTTACCTTATGATGTCCAAATTTTAGATTCTCCCTGAATGTTTGTAATTTACCTTAAAATAGCTCTCTAAATTGATCAAATTTTGGTATGATAGGGGACTGGATTGGGACCATAGTAAATTAAAGCCCGCTATCCCTATGCTAGAGTCAAGAACTGGATTGGACCCAGTGCACTTATTGTTTAATGAAAAGGATGAAGAAAACCCAAAAATAAATTGACAATAAAGTGAGAAGAATGCTAACCTATGTTATCTGGAATGCTAATCTGTTATACCAGAGTTAAATATGTATACCAGGCAACAAGGGAAAAAACATAAGCGTTTGAGAAAAAGTATTTGTGCTTTTTTCTGTGACCCCTTGCTTTTTATAAAGCAAACAAATATGTTATAGTGTGTGCTGTATCTGGTTGTTGTTTTTTAAAGTATACATTTAACTCAATCTGGATTTACTCCAAAACTCATTATTTTTCTTACAGGGTTCAGAATCACAAGTCCTACTCTTTTACTGTCCAGTTGTGAGATTAATAGGTCATTTTTAATGTTTTATTAAGCTGTAGGTTGTTGTTCGGTTGATAGCAATGAGGATTTAGTATGGGAATATAGGTATGAGAACACTGCCTATAGTGATGGTGGGAGGGGAAAAAGCCTTGGATCAGCTTCTCAGCTTCATGGACCAAAGAAATTGGGTGGGGGTGTGTGTGGATTAAGAATAGAAGTCTTCAAAAAGTTCAATCTCATAGGCAAGTATGAATTATTGTAATGTATTTCTCCTTGCCATAACAAAGTTGTTGAAAACTGTGTAGCATTTGAGAGCTGTTCACAGTTTGGGACTTATTCTGGGTTTATTCAGTGTTTAAAAAGCTCAACATGTTTCAGCCATACCAAGCCTTATTCAGGGGCTGAAAACTAATATAGGCGGGGTACAGACTGCCCAAATGTGCCATGTTCCCGGCGATACTAGGGTTAGGGAGTGTGCACCAACCGCATGCTCCCTAACCCTGGTATGTGTGGGGGGCGCCATGATTGCATGGCCCCGCCCACACGTTGCACACATCAATGTCATCACAGCTGTGCAGCATGCAAATGGTGCTGTGCAGCTGCAATGTAACTGAGCCATCCTATGGTGCTTTGCTATGTCGCTGCTGCGGAGCAAACAGGAGCTGCTTCTAAGCACTCCTTTTTTGCTGTGCAGTGGTACTGCACCATTTGGTTGCTGTGGTAATGCTGCACAGCAAAGAGAGACGGCTCCCACCCGCCTTTTGCAGGCGGTGTGTATTGGGCCATAAATACACTTAAAATATAGTATTTAAAAAGATAGGACAATACTCAGCAAACGATGATATACAAATATCCTTATAGAACTTATAAAAGTTATACATACCCTTTGAGAGAAATCACTGAAGTTGTTACCACTCTCCAAATTACAGGACCATAGAAATAAAGGAACCAGACCTCTTCTGACATTTGCTCACACTAGTCATATCATTAAAGAATTATATTACCTTTATACCCGTACATGTGTTTTGATACATAATTTCTCTGTTATATAAACCTACCGGCACCAAGGATTTCAGTTTTAGAATCTATTCTATCTCTCTCTCTCTTTTTTTTTTTTAGATTTTTTTCTTTATTATTATAAATTCTTTCTATAAAGTGAGTGGTGTCCTATCTTTTAAGATACTGTATTTTAAATGTATTTGAATTTGTTTTCAGCCCCTGAAGAAAGCCTGGTGTGGCCAAAACATGTTGGACTTTTTAAACACGGAATAAACCCTGAATAACAGATGACCATCTTAGAGCATGTGGAGCTTGTCTCCTTTCTGTTTGCTCTAATACAGAGATGCAACATAAAATTACAGTATTGAGGAGAATGCTTTCTCAGTGTATTTGTTCATCATTACCCTGACAATGGAGGCTTCTTTATACATTTCTCAATACTTTCAAAATCCACCACCATCACTAAGAATTAGCAAAGTATAGCTTGCCAATGTTGGATTTCTGAGAAAAGAGATCAAAGAAGCAAAGTGAAGTATTGGCATGCTATTGAAGTGACTTCCTTTTCTTTATGTAGACATTCTCATATGCGAGTGCCAATGTGTTCACTCCTGCTGACCTTGACACATGTTGGAGATCATTACTGGATAGAACTCACCTCATTTGTGCCTATGTCGACTGGAGTTTGTGCATATTGTCTCCTATGCATACCATGAAGGAAATTGGAGGAAGGAGAGAGAAATATTTTGGTTTAGCTATAGGAATTTCCTCCAGAGATGCTTTAGCCAGCAGCTATTTTCCTTCACAGCTTTCCTCTTCTGAATGTGACAGCATATGCACTCAGATGAATTGTGTTTTTAAACACCTGCTATGTTAAGTGAGAATAATAAGAAAAAGAGAAAAGAAAGCTTCAATGTCTAGTTCATGCTTACATTGGTAGTTTTGCATATAAACCTCTTGTAGACTTCCATACACTTAACAGGTTTTGGCTTTATTTTGATGGAATTTTAGGGTTTTTTTAATGACTATTTTGTCCAATAGAAGCTATGAAGTTTGTTTTGGCTTAATAAATAGTAGCCCTCCACATGTGTTATCAGCTTGAAGATGAAACAAATGGGGACAACGAATTAGTCAGAGTACAATTTGGCTTGACGTTGATAGCAGCAGTAGCCAATTTTAAATTTTGGAACACTAGCTGGTGTTACTGTAACAGAAAGGAAAATAACTTGGTATAGTACAATTACACCAAAACGGCATATATCCTACTTGTAGAATAAATAAAACATAGTAGGAGAAAAGCAAGTTTCAGAAATACATAGAAGCACCATGAAGGTTCAAGGAATGTAAATCTATAATTCTTTTGATCAACCTACAAGATATGCTAAGCATGTCCATAAATGTCCATAAAACATTTTCACAAAAAGTGGTACTACAAGTGGAGGTGGGTTAACTCTTTCTTTCCCATACCATTTTCCTACTAGGCATTGCCCTGAATTTCTGAACTGACATATCCATAAAAGTTCTATTGTCAGTAAGTAGTGCCTTTCGTGCAAATTACTATGTGGATGGAGAATTATTGCCAGGGAGAAGACAGTGTGAAGTTAACTTTATTTAAGCCTGTGTCTATAAGATTAAATGTACACAATTTATCTCTCAGGATACTCTTTACATTATCTTCCAAAGGCTATGTAGATTGAAATATGAAAGGGTTAAATAATAATTTATGAGTGATTCAACCTTGATTCAACTGTGGCTGGAAGGAAAAAGAGAAAGCCTTTTATGAAACCCACAGTAAATGTTATCCTATATGGGCTTGTTGAAGCATAATGCTCTGGCAACAAACTACATACCCTCTCCCCTTTCATGCACCATTGATCTATTTGATGCCAGAGTGCACACCAAGAGTCAGTTAGATGAAGCCGGGAAAACATCTGTCCTCCCAACTCCCTGGACAGAAATAGAGATCCAGAAGATGGCAACGTCTCCCATCTGCATAAATAATAATAATAATAATAATAATAATAATAATAATAATAATAATAATAATAATAATAATAATAATAATTTATTTATATTTTCCCACACCTCCCAGATGCATCGAGGTGGGATTACAGTCCACTAAAACACATACATCAGTAATAAAATAATATAAAAATACATCAAAAAATACAATTAATCTTTAAAACTAACTCATTGTCAAGTGGTAATGCAGTAGATTCATAGAATGGTCTGAAGGTGTCTCTTATATAAGGTCAGGTAGGTAAGCTCACCAGAAGAGATCCATCTTAAGTGCCCTTTTAAACACTTCCAATTTCAACCTAGTTGACTGATGTTCTAACACATTCTTCCCAGTGTTTCTGAGAGTGTGAGGCAGATTGTGTAGGGAGAGGCGTTCCCGCAAGTAACTCAGGCCCAAGCCGTGTAGGGCTTTAAAGGTAATAACCAACACCTTGTATTGCACCCATAAGTTAATCGGCAGCCAGTGAAGAAATTTTAGGACAGGTGTTATATGGTCAAACCTGGACAAACCGGTGACCAATCTGGCTGCTGCATTTTGAACCAGTTGAAGCTTCCGAACTTAGTACAAGGGGAGTCCCATGTAGAGTGTGTTACAGAAATCAAGATGAGAGATTATCAGTGTGTGTACCACTGCTTCCAGCACAGCACAGCCTGATACTGGCTGGATATCTCTTGTCCTCCCCCAGATACAAATTGGTTATAGGTTCACTTTCAACCATTAAACAGACGGGGGGTGGGGGTGGGAGGGGTGTTATTGCACAATGAGATACTGAATACCTATGAATAACTTCCTGCTCAATAACCATTAAAAAAACATATTTGTTGTTGTTAACTGCCCTTGAGTAGACCCTGACTCATGGCAACCCTATGAATGAGACATTTCCAAGACTCCCTATCCTGCAGTGCTCTGCTTAGGTCCTGCAGAGTCAGGCCAGTGATCTCCCTCATTGAGTCCAGCTATCTGGCATGTAGTCTTTCTCTGTTTTTAATACTTTTTACCTTCCCTAGTATAATTGTTTTCTTCCAGTGAGTTGTGCCTTCTCAGGATTTAGCTAAAGTATGATAGCCTCAGTTTCATCACCTTAGCTTCCAGGGAGAGAACAGGCTTGATCTGTTCAAGGATCAATTTATTTGTCTGTTTGACCATTCATAGTATCCTGGGCACTCTTTTCCAGCATCACAACTCAAATAAAATGATTTTTTTCCCTATTAGCTTTCTTCATTGTCCAGCTCTCACATCCATACATGGTGATGGGGAATACCCATCTTAGTTGATTCTAGGTTTAGTATTCAGTTGTATATCTTTACTCTTTGGGATCTTGTCTAGTTCTTTAATAGCTATCCTTCCCAATCCTATTTTTCTTCTGATTTTGTGACTACAGTCTCCATTCTGATCAATATTTGATCCAAGGTATGGGAAATCTTTCACTATTTCAATTTATTCATCATCTATGTTTAATTTATGTAGATCATCCTAGCTCATTATTTTTGTTTTCTTAATTTTCAGGAGTAAACCTAGACTTTGCACTTTCTTTTAAAACTCTCCTTAGTAATTCTTCCAAGTGGCCAGATCAGAATAGGGATTCTGTTGGTGTACCATCCACCCCACTGCACAACAGTGTCTTACCTGAGCTGGCTGAGTTAGTCTCTGCAGTGACATTGGAGTCCCCTCGGCTTCTTGTCCTGGGGGATTTCAACATCCATGCAGAGATGGCTGTATCAGGAGCAGCTCTGGACTTCATGTCTGCCATGACAACCAAGAGGCTGTCCCAGGTAATATTCAGGGGCCACCTATGCTGCAGGATACACTCTGGACCTGATCTTCTGTTCTGGGCAGGATGATAGTGATCTGGGAGTGGAGAAACTGTCTGTAGTTCCGTTGTCATGGACTGATCACTACCTGGTAGGGTTTTCGACTCACTGGGATTACAGCCTCTGCAGGGGTAGGGAGACAATTAACATGGTCCACCCCAGGAGACTTATGGATCCAGACAGATTCCTGATGGCTCTTGGGGAGTTTCCATTTGACTTGGCAGGTGATCTTGTCGAAGCCCTGGCAGATCTCTGGAATAGGGAAATGGTCAGAGTGGTGGACACGATTGCTCCTAAATGTCCCCTCCCATGAACTGGAGCCAAATATGCCCCCTAGTTCACTAGGGAGCTGGTGGCCATGAGTGGGACGGGGACTAGAGCGACGATGGCAAAAGACTCGGAGTGAATTGACTAAAAATTGGCTAAGGCCCATTGGAAAGCCTATGCCATGGCAATGAAGGCAGCGAAGAAATTATAATTCTCTGCCACCATTGTGTCTATACAGTGTCATCCAGCAGAGCTGTGGTCAGAGGCCTCTTACATTCTGGACCCAAGAAGGAAACATAGACCACTGAACAGCTGGCTGTGAGGAATTTGCAAAACACTTTGCAGACAAAATTGTTCAGATTTGCTCTGACTTGGATGCTGTAGTTGAGACAGGTCCAGTGGATGTAATCATAGCACCTGCTTGTCCCATAGTATTGGATAAATTTCAATGTGTGCAGCCTGAGGATGTGGATAAGATCCTTGGAAAAGTGAGGGCCACCACGTCCATACTGGATCCTTGCCCTTCCTGGTTTCTGAAATTAGCTAGAGGGGGACTGAGTGGTTAAAGGGAGTAGTGAATGCTTCACTGCAGCAAGGCAAACTTCCATCCTGCCTAAAGGAGACTGTGGTGAAGCCATTACTGAAAAAGACCTCCCTGGATCCCACCATTCTATATAACTATTGGCCAGTTTCTAACATTCCGTTCTTGGGCAAGATTCTAGAGCGCGTGTTGGCCTCCCAGTTCCAGGGATTTCTGGATGAAATTGATTATCTAGATCCACTTCAATCTGGCTTCAGGTCTGGCTTCAGGTCTGGCTATGGTACAGAGACAGCTTTGGTCGCCTTGATGGATGACCTTCACAGGGAACTGGGCAGGGGGCGTATGTCCCTGTTGGTCCTGCTGGATCTCTCAGCGGCTTTTGATACCATCGACCATGGTATCCTTCTGAGCCATCTTTCTGGGATGTGACTTGGGGGCACTACTATGCAGTGATTGTAGTCTTTTCTGGAGGGGAAGGCTCAGAAGGTGGTGTTGGGGGACTCCTGTTCAACTCCTTGGCTGTTGGCCTGTGGAGTCCCACAAGGTTCTGTTTGTCCCCCATGTTATTCAACATCTACATGAAACTGCTGGGAGAGATAATCCGGAGTTTGGGGTGAGGTGTCATCAGTATGCGGATGACACTCAACTCTATCTCTTCTATCCATCTGACTCTAAGGAAGCAGTCTCTGTGCTGAAGCTGTGTCTGCTGTCAGGAATGGACTGCATGAGGGCAAACAAATTGAAACTTAATCCAGACAAGACAGAGGTGCTCCTGGTCAGTTGTAAGGCAGATCAGGGAATTGGGGCTGTGCCTTAGCTGGATGGGGTTACACTCCCCCTGAAATCTGAGGTTCACAGCTTGAGTGTGCTCCTGGACTCCACTCTAAACCTGGATGCCCAGGTTTCAGCAGTGGTCAAGAGCGCATTTGCACAATTAAAACTTGTGCCAGCTGTGCCCATTCCTTGAGATGTCAGATCTGGCTACAGCTGAAAGGACTCTAGAAAACCTTGAAGCAGATTTGTTGCAACCTGCCTAAAGTGTCATTGTAATTGTCTCTGTGCTCCCTCCTTCAAACTTCATGATCTCCACGGAGCCTCTGAAGGGCCTTGCTTTTGTGTGTCTGCATTGTTTCTTTCTCTTAGTTCATATATAATCATTGGTTTGACTTGTAAGCCCAATTATTTTTAATAAAATGGTGCCATTTACCACCTCTTTAAAGGCAGAGTGATTGGGATATCTATTCAGATTCTGAAGAGCTAGTTAGAGCTATTTGCTGTCAGGGCCACGTTTGCTGCAAACATTTGTTTCAATGAAGTGTCCAAGGTCAACGATGCCTGCCCAATCCTTGGGATGGTAAAATATGAATGATTTGTGAGAAGAACAATTGCCTGCAACAACAATCAATATCTATTTATCTTTTTGGAGAAATAGAAAGAAAATATGCATAATTATACAAAAGTGGTACACTTCAAAATAACACAACGTTAATAAAATAATCAGAGAGCTTCTCTAGTTACTTATAATCTTATTCACAACCATCTCAGCTAGGAGAAACCAATTGAAAGATCAGGCTGTTAAACAGAATAATTGGTAGTGGCCATGAAAATAAAGGTCCTAGTTCTTGTTTACAGTTCATTTCACATATCCAGGGCAATTTTAATCAATAAGAGTAATGAACTCAATTTAAATTCACTGTGAGTACACTTTATTTCTTGGTAAGATATTTTATGGAGAATGATTTATTTGGATTAGCCGTGGCTATCACATAAGATAAACAATCCAATAGACTAAAATAATAATATGCCGCTCAGGTGTTAGTTCTGAGGAAAAGAAAATACTAAGATGACATGATTTCTAGCAAAAAAAAGCACATTTTTTCTGATTGGTGAATGGGAGGCCTCATTTAGCAATATATATTTTTAATAAATAAAAGAAGCTAGCAAATTTAAGAGGTTTTTTACATTTGCACAAGAGAATGTCTCCATCTATTCTAGAACGTTCCCCAATTTAGTTATCTGTAGGACAAACCCAGTCATTTCAAAAGAATCAGAAACTCAGATACCTGTATGAATACTGACAAAATATGTTATTTACTTCTGTGTCCAGGAAATAGGTTGGTGCAATTTGCAATAACTTTATTTTCAAAACAGTTCTGAAAGGCAGATTGTTTGTAACAATTAAAAAATTATATATATCTTTTCCCCCTCCCCATTCTATGTCACATTTGCACATGTTCATTTATTAATTAATTTTGTTCCATTTCCACTTTTATGTATATGTTTTTACCCAGAATATTTCCCTCAAATAAATGTAAACACCTGCATTTAAACAAATTTTGCCATAAATTATGCTTTATAATTTACACCAGAATGTAAACTACACTACAGTGGTGTAGACTACAGCTTGAGTGATAGACTACAGCCACTGTCACACTGCAGAATTAATGCAGTTAGACACCACTTTAACTGTCATGGCTCCATCCTATGGAATCCTGCAGTTTGTAGTTTCTTTTGGGACCAGAGCTCTCTGACAGGTTTCTCTGACACTGTCTCACAAAACTACATATCCCAGGATTCTATAGCATTGAGCCATGAAAGTTAAAGCACTGTCAAATTGCATTGATTCTGCAATGTAGTTGCAGCCTATTACTCTGGAGACAAGTGTCTGAATCCTTGTTTGGCCATGGAAATACACTGGTGACTTGGGTCAAATCACACACTCTCCATCTCAGAAAACCATGATAGGTTCAGCCTAGGGTTGCCATAAGTTGGAAATAACTTGAAGGCACGCAGGAACAACAACAAAAGCAGATTTTTTATCACTCACATGTCTATTTTTATACCCTAAAAAGATATAATCCTATATGCATTTTTATATCCTAAAAAATGCATATATTCAGACTTTTTTAAAAAATGGGCCAAGAAATGTGTAATAAAATTAGGATAAATGCAAAAAAGGAAGCAAAACTGTATTCTGATGTCTGCATAAGTCCAGAAAGTCCAGATCAAGTCAGCTTCCTTCAGAATAGCTAATTTAAGACCCCTAGTTAACTGTTGCTGGATAACTAGGCCATATATTTTTGGGTGCAGTCCCCCCCCCCCCCATTCAGGAGAAGTTGTTTGTGTACCAAATGGAACTTGTGAAATAGGTACATGGTAGTGACATTTCACCTGAAGCTTTGTGTGATTTCACTCGAGTATTTCATGTACATATTAAACAACGCGGCAGAGATGACATACTCCTGTGAAACATAGCAGCCATGAAGTAGGTCAACATGTTGGATTGCATCCTCTTAGTGAGTTATGATGGCATAGCTCTCATATGGTATTATGACATACCTTTTGGATTGTTGTGGTGGCCAGGATTCTGTTCTGACCACACAACAATCCAGATCTACCCCAACACCTTTTCTGTGCAGCAGCCCTGTCAGGATTTTGGTATCCATTCCTGGAAAATGTACAGATGTCAGACAAAGGTAACAGAGTTACTCCCAAATTAGAATTTAACTTGAGAAAGGTATGCTGGTTCATTTTTTAGTGGTGTGATACGCTTCTTAGCTAGGTTTTAGCTCAATAAACATGACCTTTGTTTGATGCCAAATAATGTGTCTGGTTGCCTTATTTCATGGGCAATCAACAAATGACAATCACTCACAGTGCATGTGAAGCTAAGAAATTCAGTGTGAGTAGTATTTAGGTACAGACTTAATTGTGGACAATAAGTTCTCATTTCTATATTAAATGTAAGAAGAATCTTAGAATTCTTACTAACCAAAGTGTAAGCAAGTGATTATTTTTTCCGGTTTCCTCGCTAGATCATCGAAGCACATTGCACAGATGGTTTCCAATATCTAATTAATAAAACATGACAGGGTGTGAATTATCATGTAATCATTCATGTTTATGTGCAGTGTTCAGGCCATTAAATGCCTGCTTCTAAATCAAGATATCTTTTTATGTTTCCTGAGGTCTCCTGCTTAAAAATTCTAGCTGCCTGCAAAAGCTGTAATCTTACCTGAAGAAATCAGGGAAGAGACTTCTCTTGACTTTCAATGTGTTCTCTGCCAGGGTGTGGGGAGGAAGGCAATGAATGATACTCTGCTTTCAGTTATGCCTAAGTTCAAGATCATGCCAAACTTTAAGAGAAGTAGTTGATATTATCTGGCATTGCTCAAGTACCTCAAGCTTTTTTGTTTCATGGGATATAGCTATTATTTCCAGTTACTCCAGATGTCCAAACTGACATTAGAAAAAGTCCAAAACTTGAATCTTTTTCAGAGGCAAAAAATAAACCAGTTCAGACTCCTCAGAGCAGAAAAGGGATGCAAAGAATACTGACAAATTCTCTTGTCTTCAAAGAAAAAAATAGTGTCTCAATACAACAGAACACCATCTGTTGGGTATACTTTGAATGAGAGTTCCTGCATGGCAGGAGGTTGGACTGGATGGCCCTTGTGGTCTCTTCCAATGCTATGATTCTATGATTCTATGACTGCATCAGTGATTTTTCCATAATCTTGTATGCTCCATCTTCAATAGATTTTTTGCTGATACTCTATAGATCATACAGAAAGACAAATGGGGAATTATACTATATTTTAGATGAAAGAATTGGCAAACCATCTCTGAGTATTCCTTGCATAAGAAAACGTTATGCAATGTGTGGGGTTACCATAAGCTGACAGGCAATTTGAAGGCACATTTGATGTTGTTGCTAACCATGGCACATGTGGTTGAGTTTTTTTTTTTAAGATTCCTTCCTTCCTTCCTTCCTTCCTTCCTTCTTTTTTTTTTTGACTAAGCTTTCTTCACTAAAAAAATTGCATTTTGTTCACAAAAATTTTGCACAGAATTATTTTTACAAGTCACACCCTTTTTTGCACAAAATAATATTGTTTCTTTTCACAAAATTCTAGTGTTGTTATTTTTTCATCTAAAGATATTTTTCTCTCAAAAACATTCTGAAATGTTGAAAAAAAAATGAAAACAGTAGAGAGACAAGTTCCATGTACTTTGAGATGGTCAGAAATCTATGGAGCTGAGAACATTCTCAAAATGGTCCTACGTTTTGAAGTGTTCTCATCCCCAGTGACTTCTCTTGTAGACCACTGAAGAAGACCTTTTCTAATTAAGGCTGAAATGTGTTAAACTGTTTAAAGAATTGTAGGAACAGTTGACCATCTGAGAGCATGTGGAGCTTGTCTCCTTACTGTTTTCTGCTTTTAATGTGCTTTTCAATACTCTCATTTCTACTAGGAAAAAAGTGTTGCAAAATGCACAAAACGCCTGTATGCTCATCTAGTTGGTAGAAACCTGTATTGATTCTTGAGTACAAGAATGAGATATGTAAATATTTACATCCCTACCAGAGGTAGCATATAGTTGTACATTTGCATGATATTGTCATTGAAAGATCACTTGATTTGAAGGTCTTGATGGGAGTTTTAACTACTATTACATCACTCTGGCTCTAAAGTAGTCAAATGTAGGTGGGCCAATTATTAGCAGAGAACTGGAAATAACAATAGTCAATAAAAACTGAGGATTAATTGAAAATAATCTATTATAGTTTGGTGTTACACTTCTACTTTCATATATTTTGAAACTCAGTGGACTAAAGAAAAGAGTGTATTTTTCCCAGTGCCAGGTATATATATTTTATGCCTACAGAATACAGTGAAATTTACTATGCCATAATAATGTACTTGGTTGAAAGCAGTGAGGAAAGAGCTGACGAATTAATCTATTAGTGGAGAGAACCTTGAGTGATGGAAAGCAGGTATGTGTGTGTTCCATACAGAAGGCAGTGCATATGCTTGTGGTAAACTCCGTGGATGTAATAGTCTGCCACTACTGCTGTTCATTAACTATCATTTTATTTATTTATTTATTTCATTAGCTTATCTTGTGCTGGAGATTCTGGAATGCATTATAAAACAAGGACTAGCAACATGGAATAAAAAAAAAATATTTCCTCCATCCTTTCCCCAGCTTAATCCTGAGCTCTAAATCAAGGATGTTCCATTGATTAAACAGGGAGGCAGCCTCACTCCAAAATGGTCAGATGAGAGACATTGCAACCCCAGTCAAGACTATGAACTGCAGTAACTAAAGGACACCCTGAACAGTTAGGAAAAGGCAATGAGATTTCTTTTTCTTGGTATCAATTCTGCATGTCCATTATCATGATGAGAGTGGTCTTCATGAATCTGAGGATTCACACAGAATGGGGCACAAAAAGTAAGGTGATTTAATCTCTAGCCATTTTGGATTTTCCATTATATATGGGAAAACTGATATTGGATCATATATTATATCAGAAGAAACTGAACTTAAGAACACATGTCTAAGTGTAATTATATTTACAACTGTGCAAAGAATGTCCAATTCAGTTTGGAGCTTGATGTGGCACTTTGTATTCACCCCAATTTGGGCCAATTCATAATTAATCTGACCTGATTTGAATCTGGACCTCAACCAACGTGCATTTTGGGATAAATGACAACCCCCCCCCCCCCCCAATCATATGATAGTATATAGGATTTGGAGGCAAGACAGCTCCCTTAAAAGTTTTAAACACTACACATTTCATACAAAAAGGTCAGGGTTATTTTGAGGTATGATACACATGGACATGAAATTTAGAGATATAGTAGTCATGTTCATATTGTTGCCCTGTACAGGAAGAGAGTAAGAACAGAGGAGACAAGGGCAAATCTGCTTCTTCTGTTCATATGTTTATTTTAAACCCTTTTCTGTTGATATGCATTTAATCTTTTCAGTAGATTGACATAAAAATTAAACTAAAATACTAGGGACAAAATGGAGAGGAGAGAGAAGGAAACAAGGCAGATGCTACTGTTTAATAAACTGCTACTAACATACTGAGACTAACACACAAACACACACATGCACGCATAACAACAAATACACAGATTAAGGATGGCTCAGAATAGATTGAGAAAGGTCTGGGAACAGAGGGGTGAAAGTTGGATAATGGTAGGATTAAAGAGAAAAGAACCAGAAACTAAAGTAAACACAAAATAGTTTCTAGACTCCAGTAAAACTTTCAAGAATGTTTCTTCTACTAAAAAAGAATGGGGAAAAGACCAAAGGATTATGTCTCTAATCTTGTACTGGAGAATGCTGCTATGTTTTTTGTCCCACATGGGAAGCTAGAGTTGTCAAAGAACACAACACTCCTCCTCTCCCCCTGATCCCCTCCTCTTAATGTTTGCCTTTCAGCAGAGGTGGGTGAAGTGCAGCCCACAGACCAGATAAAACCCTGAGGAGCCCAATGTACAAGTTCTGAAATCCCTCAACTTGATCACATCAATCTTTTTTGTTGTTCTTTGCACTGAATTTTGATTTGTCACCTGAAAATCAGCCCCAAAGTTCTTAAACTGGTTGCAAAGGCAAATGTTTACTTGCCTAGGAGAAGCGTCACCACAATAATCCCAGTCAATATTTGGAGGTAAGGCCACAACTTTATTAACTCAAACCTTTAAACAGTGTAGGGTTGGCCCAAAGCATGAGGTCATGATCTACAAACTTGAACAATACCCCGGTTGATCGATGACCGCAAATTTGGGATGACCTAGTGGCTAGGGAAAGCAATCTCGCAGCTCTGTGAAGTTTAGATCGCCTGATTTCCCTTAAGCCCCTAGTCACCGAGTAACGCCATAACGTAATGGCCCCCGCAATGGCCACCACGTAGGTCCTAGATGCACCTGGGTCCAAAGGACTTCCTCTGCAGTGCTCCTTAGCCCTGGAACCACTTCGAGCAGATCAATGGCCTATGCTGCCACCACTTAGTTGTGACAAAAAACACCAACCCCAGGGAGAGGAGGGTGGGGAGCGGAGCTAAAATGGCCCCAAGCATGCTGACTCAAGGCCTTAAATAGGCCCAAATGTTGGGCGGGGCCAGGAGCCAAAGCTCTGCCCCTCCCGGGCAGCTGACCAATCAGCTGCCCTGGAGGACCAGCAAGCGATCCTCCAAAGTCCTAGAGCGACCTCTCGCCGGAAGTCCCGCTCATTGAACCCAAAATGGGCCAATCCACTGGCCCCAAGCCCCAGCAAAGCATGCTGGGGCTTGAACTCGCCCCAGCAAAGCATGCTGGGGCGCACCCAGTCCCAGGAGGGGCCCGCTGGCTGCTGTTGTCTCCCGGCGGCAACGCCGCTTGCCGTGGGATTCTGGTGGCGGCTGTTTGTCCATCCACAAGAACACTCAACCACCCCAAACTCTCCCTCCCAATAATCAAATGGCTGAAAATAATCCAAAATGGGATCCAGCACAATGACATGACCTACCAGATGGACATGAAGGCAATAGCCTCCACCTCCATCTTTCATGGTCGCCCATTCTTGCCTTACAAGGAGCTGTTTTGCTACATTCTGAAGACATACTTTTCTTTTACTGTCTGCATTTCTAAATTAGTCCAAAGTTATTCAGACTTATCTAGATCTGATTTTAATGTATTAAAATTGTTCCAATCCAATCAGTTCAAATCAGCCCAATCCACTATCCAATTCAGTCAAATGGGTTGCACAGCCCTACTTATTTTTTCCCTATTTAGTTCACTGACTCCCAGCATTCCTCCTTCTTCATACATTAGAACTAATAAATAGAGAAGGTTGAAGTAGATATAGGCTGCAATTATGTACATACATATCTGGGTGAGTGTAACTTCAACTGAACTCAGTGGGACTTTTTTCTGAGTAGACAAATATTGGATTGCACAGTTAATGCCTGGTCTTCTGAAGATTAAAGATTCACGCCCACTTTGTTATATACAAAGGCACAGAAGGGCATATTAAAATTCTTGGGAGATTATCCAGACAAGTTTTTGAATAAATTAAGTTCAACTATGTTGCCATAAATTATGATGCATTATTTATTTTTACACAGGTTTGTCAAATTTTATAATGTATAATTTATGTTTCTGATATTATTTGATGTAGTTCGCCTTTCATGTATTCTAAGTCAATATGTACAATCCAGAGATTGTAGGGCTGGAACAAATTTGCCATGATCAGTATTCTATATATCTTGGTTACAGTGCTGAAATGTCAGAGAAAATAAAGTAAGGCCTAAATACAATTGCTAGTCCAAATTCATGTAGACTAATTTAATTAATGGGATTTGCATGCATGTTGATTTATTCAGAAATTGATTCATTTGATAGTTTAAATTAGCTATTGGATATAAATCTACGAAGACTGGTGGGGTGATTTCTTAATTCTTTCTCAAATCCAAATTCAAAACCTATCTCTGCTAATAAGCCTATGCCTTAACTGTAATTTGATTTGTGGTGTACTATCTTGGTGTTTTTGTTTCTTTTGTTTAGAAAAAGGTCATTCTAAAAAGTGTGACTGCCTGAACCACCAGGATGGCCAGTTTGCAGAGCAGAGTGCCCCAGCTTGCCCTCCTGGCTCTGGTCCCACTACCTCACCTTACCAGGCTGCACTGGGGCAGGATGCAGCTCAGGATTGGCTGTTCTGGGTGCAGGAAGGGTTTCCGGCTGACCACGGGCAGGTGGGACTTCTGGTCCCCACAGTCTCTCTTTCCCATGCTGCATCTGGGGCAGGAATCAGCCCAGGATTGTCTCTGAGACTGAGAATGTGTGACTTGCCCAATGTCACCCAGTAGGCTTCCATGGCTGAACAGGGATTTGAGCCTTAGCCTCCAGAGTTGTACTCCAATGGTCAAACCACCACATCATGCTGGCTCTCTCTTTTCAGATTTCATCCCCTGATAGCTACCTGCACTGGGCTCTTTATGGTAGGAGGTAAATCACATTGCAGCTCATTTTGTTTTGTTTAATATCTATATTTATGTGAAGAAGACATTTCCTTGCAAATATCTCACAACAGTTAATAGACTGCACTAATAGTTTAGTAACAAGGCTTTGATTGTCGTTTAGCACTCATTTACAACTATCTGTTAAATATTATATTTTGTTCCTCCGTGGCCTAGGATGCAATGTTTGAGATTTTTTAGAATGAAAATATTTCTGAACTCCTTACAGGATATAATTAAATTACTGATTTGTATTTTAATTATATAATATGTGGGCTTGGGTGGAGGAAAGCAATTGGCTGCAGAGTTGTAATGGTTGCAAGTTGCTGCAATATTATTTCCAAACAGTTCTGTAATCCCATTACTAGACATTAATTACACATTTATTTAAGCTATTAAGCATGAAAGTGACATTATTGTCAGGGATGTGATTTATGACCTGAAAGTAATTTGGTTAATGAGAAACAAAAAGTGTTTTCTAACTAGGGCAGGTGTTTGGTTAGTGCCATTGCTAATTACCCCTGACAAGCTTCAGTTTGAGTATTCCATACCTTGTGTGTATAGGGTTGCCATAAGTCAGGACCTCCAAACCGGGACAAATGTAGGACAACAGTTTCAGATGTAGGACACATTTTTAAAAAATGGAGGACACACAAAAATTGATACTTTTTTAGAAATGTTAATATAAATTCATGTTTCTTAGGCATGATCAAAATGGAGGACATTTGGGCATTATTCCTAGACAGATGGCAGAAATGGACTTTCCTTTCTGGCCAGCCCCCTCTCCCCATTTCAAACAGCACATTTGGGCATTGAACATGGCTTTATTTTAACATTGCCTCTTGCATATTTCAGAGGCTTATTCCATAACCAAACCCTTTGGGTTTAACACTGAACATGGGTTAACATGGCTATGCATATCAAACATGGTTAAACAAAAAGTGGATTTGCCCTTGGTTTCAGGTGTCTTGCACCAACTATACTTCTCAGAAGTGTGTACTTGGTCAAGGGACTTTGGTTTTTCTTCATTTTGACTTGTTTTGTCTGTATTCCACCCCACTAAATAAAGGAGACATGAAATGGAGTTAATGGGGACAAGTTGTTAAACAAAAAAGTCTTGTGAGACTCTGTAGGCAAGAGGTGCACCATGTTAAGAACTGCATTAGGCACACTTAGGCTGCTGCCACACTGCAGAATTAAAGCAGTTTGACACTGCTTTCACTCTCATCACTCCATCCTATGGAATCCTGGGATTTGTAGTTTGTTGTGCTGCCAGGGCTGGGCTTTGAAATCTCAGGCATAAGAAAAGCAAAAGGCTTGGGCTGCATCTACACTGGAGAAATAATCTGGTTTGAGATCACTTTAACTGCCTTGTCAGAATGCTGTGGCATTCTGGGAATGGTGGTTTGTTCCAGCACCACAGCAAAATGGCAGTTAAACCCCCTGTAAAGCTCTCTGACCAAGGTGACCAATGCCCTCTCCTCAAAATGTAGGGCCCTCAAGCAAAAAATGTAGGACATGACCAAAAATAAAAGCTACAAACACCCATGTAATTATAAATCCATGCTTCTTAGCCATGATCCAAATGGAGGACATGTCCTGGAAAAGGAGGAGGATGCCTGGTCACCTTGTCTCTGGTCCAAAATGCACTGCAGAAATAAAACAATGCTGGACTGAATTGCCCAGAGTTCCTCACCAAAGCTGCATCCACACTGAGGAAATAATCCAGTTTGAGAGTGACTTTAACTGCCCTGGGTTAGTGCTGGGGAATGCTGGGAATTGTAGTACACTGTGGCCCCAGAGCTATCTCTGACAGGGAGTCCCATAACCCTCCAAACGTAGTTGAACTGCAGTGCCCAGAATTCCTCCCCAGGTGCATCCACACTGAGGAAATGCTCCAGTTTGAGACTGCTCAGTGCTGGGGAATCCTGGGAATTGTAGTCTGTTGTGGCCTCAAAGCCATCACTGACAGAGAAGTCTCAATGTCTCCCAAACACTAGCATTCCCAGGATTCCTTACCATTGAGTTAAAGCAGTCTCAAAGTGGGTTATTATTCCTGCAGTGTGTGTGAGAGATATAAAAGCTAGGGACTGGATCTCTGTGTCCAAAACACACTGCTTTGACTGCCAGGGCTCAGTGCTATGGAATCCTGGGAACTGTAGTTTATTGTGGCACCAGAGCTCTCTGACAGAGAAGGCCAAATGCCTCACAGACACCAGAATTCGAGAGCATTGAGCTTTGGCAGTTAAAGGGGTCTCAAAGTGCAGAGGGGGGGGGGAGAGAGAGAAAAGCCAGGGAGTTTGAATGAGCAGCTCACCTCGGCTGTGGCTGCTCTGAAAGGAAGAGGAGGAGGGAGGGAGGGATGGACCCAAGGGAAGTGGCCAGGACCATCCGGAGGAGCCCCTGCTTTTCCTGATCATCGCAGCCTCCTCCCTTCCACCAGCAAGAGGCTCTGTTCCCAAGCGATGCCTCCTCCTCCTCCTCCTCCTCACCTCCTGGCCCTGAAGGCTCTTCCTGAGTCTGGCAGCAACCTCCTCAAACCGGGAAAAAGCTGAGTCAAGGAGGAAACCGTGCAGGGACGCCCCCTAGTGGTGAAAAACCGGGAATGTCCCGCTGGCAGGAGGGATATGGCAAGCCTAAATCAGAACAGGCATTTTATTATCATTTTACTTTTTTAAAGAGAGAAAAACTCCCATTCTAAATGTGCTCACCCGGGACTAAAATCCATTCATTTGGATACAACCTTAGGTGAATGCAACTGTCTGGCAGAAGCACATTTTCTTCAGTCCATCCCCTCCCCTTTACACCCATAATTTGCCTGTCCCACACAAATCAAAAGCTTATCCATCTATTAACAGAAAGGCCATAAACATTATAAAATAAAAGGTATACTTGTGACAGTAGTCGAACTCTGACATCCCAAGACAGGATATTGAAATGCTAACTTATAATTACACTGGGGCTGGATCTAGTCATTTCACTAGAAATATCTGTGAAAATGGCTTGTGACAAAATGAAAGTGAACATCAGGTACCTTTTCACACTACACAACTACAGTGGGCCCCTCACTTACACAGAGGATCCGTTCTGGACCCCCCTCCCGCAAAGGGGAATTCCACATATGCTTGAGCCCCATTTAAATGAATGTCATAAAAAGAGGTAACAAACAACAATTACAGATATTCCCTCTTCTGCATAACCATAAAAGTTCCAAGATCCCACTCCAATTTTCAATCTGGCAATCCTAATCTACTGCCCATGCTTACAAAGAAAGAGAGGAGACATCTCAACATGTTACCACAGCAAAGGACAGGATAGACAATCTTCTAGTTTCCTTCCTGAAAATACTGCATGAAAGGTCAAAGAGTCTAGTTGAATGGGGTTAATGAGGGATGAGGGATGAAGGCATAATACCTACATTTGAATGGAAGATCTTTGTGAATAACACTCTTAAAGTAGTGGGCGGCAGATCCTGGGTCCAATTTATTAAAATCAATGGGACTTACTTCTGAATAAATATATCATAAAGCAGGTTGCAACACTCTTTTGTCTACACAACAATTCCAGTGGCACCTAAAATGGCAATGTGTTCTGTTATATTGATTCATAAATATGATTTGTTTCTTAATCATGTTTTTTGTATTAAGGGTTTCCCCCCCTCTAATATTCTCTCTTGTGACAAAGGAAGATGGTAAACAATGTGGTCCAAAACACACTGCAGAAATAATGCAGTTTGAGACTGCTTTAACTTTCCTGGCTCAATGCTAGGGAATCCTGGGATTTGTAGTTTATTGTGGCACCATAGTTCTCTGACAGAGAAGGCCAAATGTCTCACAAAACTCCACTACCCAGAATTCCCTTGCACTGAGCCAGGCAGTTGATGATTTCTGCAGTGTGTTTTGGATGTGAGTTCCACCTCCAGCAAAGCATCCAGCAGTACATTAGACTCAGAACATTCTGTAGCTATGAGACTTTGCATTCCATGAGATCATAGAAAAAGCTCTGCATATTTATATTGAACATCGCATTTACCTCCTAAGAATTTCAGCTTTCATTTCAAAAAGAAAGTTTGGCAGCTGCAAAATATCTCCTTGTCAGAAGTCAACAACTTCCTTTGAGAAGGCCAGGAAGAAGCTAACAAAATGAACAGCTCACATCTGCTTGTTCTTGTGCAACACACCATGTAGCACACAAACAAAAGTTATTCTTCTTGTTTTTTACTTGCATGCAATTGCAGAAATCCCTGATTGAGAAAGGAACAAACACATGTGTGTAAGTCAAATTTGAACCTCTCTTGCATCTCTCTCTGGGTCTCCCTTTTAAACTAAAAATTCACCACCACCACCACCACCACCACCACCACCACCACCACCACCACCACCACAGGAAGACACTGATACACCTTTGTTTCTAGGTGTTTTTTTAACCAGGGTGAGTAGGGAATAGTAGAGAATAGACGTCATTTTATAGAGGGACAAAATGAGGACATTGCCCCCCCCCCTATAATAATTCAGCTATCTCAAAAAGAAATTATATTTCAGCCTCCAAACTGCAGAGAGCAAGATGATGAAAGATTATCAAAACCTAGATCTTATTGTATTTGTGGTGTTTGCTTTCCCTTGGTAACTATGGGGCTTTACAGACTGGCATTTTGTTCTGGACTGTAGGCGGAGCCATGGTGCAGCATCTGCACACTGGATGCCATGATTCCGCCCATCATGTCAAGATGGTGCATGGTATCATGGTGCGGCCCTGGCACAGCCCTGGCATTTCCTCTAAACGATGCAGTGCCAAAAGGGCACCAGAAAGCTACGCCATGGTGGCTATGATGCCCTTTAGAGGGCACAAAAAGGAGCTCTTTAGAGGCCAGATTGGTGCCGCAGCATGTGGTTGCTGCAGCACCTATCCGGCCATTCAAGAGGTGACTGGATGCCCCCCATCTGTCCAGCCCCTATGTTTTTTTTTCTTCCTTTGCCTAATCAGTATTTAAATGCTCAGTTGAAGTTCTAAGTTACTTCAATGCTAGAAAATTTGAGCCTAAGGAAAATGTCATTGTAGGATAAAAGATTACTTATTTTGTAAGCCAATGGCCACATTACATCCCATAGTACCACCCTGGTAGGTAAATGGATGAATAGTTAGACCAAAAAACATGAGAGAAAATTTAAAATTATCCCTACCTGTTTGTGCTGGTTCTAATCATGATCAAGGCTACACCTACTGACTTTAGAATATTTTTTTAAAAAATGGTCTTAAACTGCACATTGCACGTTTAATGTCGCATGTAACTGGACTATCAATCTGAATCCAGAATCTATTTTCCAATAGGGTCTGACCTCTGTGCACATCATTGATCTTTGCTAGCTATGACTGCCACAGACTCACTGTCCTGTGAGCATGAAAGGAGGAGGAGGAGGAGGAGGACTTTCATAATCACATCTTTAAATACCTATTTTTACCATCTGAATGAAATAATTTTGTTCTATATTTATCTTATCTTAGATGCTCTGGAGCCTTTATCTGCTGAAGGGAATGACAGAAATGCTTGTCAAAAATCACTCAGTCTTAGAATCTAAGAATACTGAATTATTTCCAGTGTTTGGCATGGGACTTCAGTGCCCTGCATAAATTAATTCCTTTCTCCATATCTAACAAGTTGAGTAATGCAAAATGGTGACACCATTTGTTCAAATGTAGCTTGCAAATTTGTTCAGTTGTATGGAGGTCATAGAAACCCTTTTTTATTAAGATATGTTTTGGATAGTTTGGTGTACAGCTCATGCAGGGATGATGTTTGATGATGATGATGATGATGATGATGATGATGATGATGATGATGATTTTGTTTTAAAAGCCTGTCTGAAGATGAAGGTCTTTTGCCTGCCAGCCGAAAGCCAACAATTACAAACCTTTTTCACTTGCTGACCCTCACTCCTGGAACCTTCTTCCCCCATGAACATGGGTCATCACTTCATTGACAACTTTTAAATCTGAATTGAAGACCACTCTGTTCAGGGGAGTGTTCTCAGGCACTGTGTGAATATTTATCTGATATTTGATTAGATTGTGGATGTTGATGTTTTAATTGTTACCTGTTTTTTAACTAATTCTATTTTATATTACTACTTACTGTTTATATGTATTTTGTAGATTGAACACCATTGGCAGGTTTTATATTTTTATTGATTTGATTACAGTATCTGTATGTACAGCACTGTGTACATTTACAGCGTTATAGAAATAAACTGTAACAACAACAACAACAACAACAACAACAACAACATGGAGCTCTGATGGCACAGTGGTTAAATGCCTGTACTGCAGCCACTTACTCACAAACCACAAGGTTGTGAGTTCAATACCAGCCAGGGTCTCAGGGTCGACTCAGCCTGGTATCTGAGGTCACTAAAATGAGTACCTAGGTTGTTGGGGGCAATCAGCTTACACTTTGTAAGCTGCTTAAGTACATCAGTAAGCAATGTAGAAATGCACATGCTATTTCTGGCAATGCATGGCAAGATTATTCCTAATTCATTCTGGCCTCCCTGGGCAGGGAGTTCCACAGTCTTAGGGCAGCCACAGAAAAGGCCCTTTCTCATGTCCCCACCAACTGCCTATCTTCTAAGTATTTCTTCTAAGTCTCTTGAAATAGGATTTCTTCAAAAAGAAATGCCTGGGATTGAAACTGCATGCCAAACACCCCCTCTTAAAAATAATTTTAAAAAAACCCCAATTTCAGTCTACCTTAGGAATAATCTTGCCCTTCATTTGTTCAGACTTTCATGTAGCACAGCTGCATTCCTTGAAATAGGGGAGAAGACCCATTTCCTGGCATACAAGTCCCAGGTTCAAACTTTCAAGCTTTATCAATTTTTTCTAAAGTCACATGGGAAAGATTTCTTCCTGACTGAAAGTCAACCAGTGTAGACAACACAAATAAATAAAACAGCAGTGTAAACAATACTGAAGAAGATATAAAACAAAATCAGTATAAACCAGTATCCTACATTAATGGAGCAATCACAACAGGAATCAGTGTGCTTAAAATGTTATATAAACTCTGACGTGAGGGGAAAAGTGTGGATTGTATACAAAAATGAGAGCTATGTTTTTGGGGTTATGACCTATATCAATTGGCCTAGGGCTATACTTTCTCTGAAGCCTCCAGTATTGGTCATAACTTGAGGCATGATAGATTGATTTTCTGAAGAAAAGTAAATAAAGATGAAATCTTAATAAAGGCAAGCACATGGACTTGCATGTGTAGACTAATATTGTGTTGCTAGCTGACTCTTTCTTTAGTTTTTAGAAAACAAACTTTTCATTTATAATGGCCAAGTTATTTTTTGTAAGCATACTGAGCCCTAAATTCTCATACAAAGCAAAATTGGCTCAGTTTTGGGACAGAAGAGAAAACTTCAAGACCATGAAGACATGATTCCCAGCAGAAGACCTAGAAGCATGTCCCTTTCTGAATTCTGGACCTCTATTTCTAAAAAATCTGTCACTCTTCTCATATAGATTTCACCACCCATGAATTGGGTGGTGAAATGAAAACATATATTAACATCTCACTCACAAAACCTATAAAAACGATTCTCAAATATCCTTCCATCTCTGTATTAGCAAGGGATCCATGCCATAATCACACAGTTGAATGAACAAACATGATGCTGATAGACTGAGTCAGATTTATTGGTTCCAGATTGATTGTAAGACATTTCATTGTGCTGCTTGTGTTAGAATTCATTGAATCAGTCCATTTCTTATTCCCATTGCTGTAACCGTTGCCTGACAGTTCATTTTTATTTTAATCTAATTACCTGAGAAACAGATATTGAGTACTTTCCCTCTGTGTCTATGTTTGTTTTCTGAGTATCTTCCATTTTTCATTCATTTAACAATTTCTTTTCCCTTTCCTGCAGCTCATTTGCTTGCTGTATTTCAATGAGCTGTTTCCCTCACCTTTTCAGATGAAATGGAAATATAATGTACAGTCATCAATTCTTTTGCATTTCCTGATTTGTTCGCTTTGTCACACATGCACAAACAGCACAAGTGAATTGTTTCTTTGCTAATGTTTCCAAGCTAAACATCATGAGACATTCAGGGTTCTCAATTGCATAGTAGTTTACTATCAACTTCAGCAAATGCCACTCAAAACGAAATAGGATATTAGGACAACAAATTTTATTTCAGATAGTATATAACAATATAATATCATTTTTAAAAAGTAAGCGTTTAATAAACTCTCTTCTACTAATGGCAAAAACTTCAATTGAATGGAAAAGATGTTCATGCTGGAGAAAAATATTTCTAATAATGTCTTTATGTATAACTTTAGTAATTTGAGTTGTAACACTGACTTTTCAGTAGTTGTAACTTCTGCCCTAGACTCGCAGATGGTTTTAGGCATACTGCTCCTCTGATGGAAAGGTCTACTAGCAGAGCATAATTCTCTGGAGTCCCAGGGTATTACTTACAAGGTTATTGTGATTAGTATTAACCAATTCAAGAGTCATGTTGAGGTGTGTAAGGGATTAGGTAGGATTGGCCCAATTCAAAACCTATTCCTCCTGTAAAAACAAAACAAAAACTGAGATTGAGAATTGTAGTTATCCCAGCCTGAAACAGAATCAATGGTAGTTATGTTTGTTTTGTTAAAAATTTACACTTAAAAATAAAAAAAGTAACATAACAGCTCCATCTCCTACTCTGACCTCATCAACCTGGTAGGGCTTAGGAAATGAGAGATCATCTGCAACCTTAATCCTTCTTGCTCCCTCAACTCAGTTTTGCTTTGCCTAGCTCTGGCAGAACCTGGAAAGGTTACTCTTTGATTTCAACAAAGGATAAGATCCAACAGTGTACTTACAGAGGAGTGCCAGGAGGCTGATTTCTGCCAACTTGGGGATGGTGTGAAGGAACTGTCCTGCCCCCTCCCTAACAAATCAATGGCCAAAATCTATGGTCATAAAGGTCAGTGAGCAGACCTGCACAACAGCACTATCTGGCATCTGTTGTGCAGATATTGTGGAATGTGAAACTAGATACCTCCTTCCATAATGCCCAGACAAGTTAAACTAGAATAAGCCCTAATTATGTATGTGTATATCACTAAGGATGAGGACATTGGGCTACAACTCTTAGAATCACAATGACCATGTTAGCTAGGGGTTCTGAAACTTGGAGTTCACAAAAAATAACTTTTCCAGACTTTACCTAACTCTGTAGTTGAATCATAGAACTGAAATGAATTTTGGCACCATTTTGAAAACTGACATAGAATTGAAACAACAGCATGTATATTTTAATGATGCCTATAGGTACAGTGTTGGATTTGGATAATTCTTTATCACAAACCAATGAGCTTCCAGGGGAACAAGAATCACTTTCCTTGAGATCTTAGGCTTGTGGCGGCTACAGAGCAGACCTTTTCTATGGTGATGTTCCAACTGTGGAACTATTTTTCAGAACTCTTTTAATGGACAATAATAAATCCATCTCATTAATCTAGCTGTGTGGTTTTTAAAAGAACAGCCTTGCCAATTTCACTGGTGCTTTGTCTTCTATTTTTCCCCTGTGTTTTACATTTTAAAAGAAGTTCTCTGTTCTTTTATATTATATTTCAAAATATGATTTTAGTGTCTCCCTTGGAATGTGCATTATATATTTATTTGACATTAAAAAGACAATGCATAATTGTGTAACAACATAATCCTATGCAATTCTGATTAGAAGGCAGTTTTGAGTACAGTGCCCAAGTAAGCATGCATAATAGTGCTGATTAAATAAATGGAAAAAAGTAAGTGTGTATTGTATTATAGCTTGTTCTAAATAAAATAGCAAGGAAGGTTATTACAGATCTAAGGAACTGCATCCTGGAGTTGACAGGATTTCAACTAGGGATGTGTGTCCCCCCCCCCCAAAGTCTATATTCTTATTGAAATACTTTCAACTCCCACTTTCAATCCATCTTCCTTCCTTTCCTCTTTCTCCCACTCCTTTTCTGCCATTTCATGACACATATGTAGTGCCTGCCATAATTTTAGCCACATCTTTAGAAAAATTCTCCACTTACCTAGAACTAAATAGACGTATTGAAAACACTCCAAAAGGATAATGCACCATCTCTTAGCTAAGGAAGGACAGGATGCCAAACAAGACAAACTACTTTTCTATATGTGCACTGATTCATTTAGTTTTAGAGATACTTCAAATATTTCTTTCTCTTATATCTAAGTTCACTGGCAGCTTGTCACATCTTCTTTCTGATCAATATACTCACCTTCCTAGCAATCAATTTGGGCTGGGAAGAGTGTTTTTTGGCTGCTCAGTCAATGACCTTGTAACTTGGTGTTACTTTGCCTCTGGTGAGGCTTGTTTCTACAAGTGGATATTTCAGCCATACTGGTTATTATTAATCATGAAATCTTGTTAGACAAACTGAATTACCAGTAAGGGCTCATCTCTCCCAGTTTTGTTAACCTTGAGCAGCCCTCATTTGCTTGATCCTTCTCTGCACATGATACAAGCTCCAATTTGAATCCCTTTTTGACACCCCTTCTTTATGCCTCAGAGTCCATCCACACTGCAAACTACCATTCCCAAAATTATATAGCACTGAGCCATGGCAGTTAAAGCAATGTCAATCAGGATTATTTCTGCAGCATGGATGCAGTCTCTTTTTCAGGTCCTGGGTGCACAATTCATTAGCACTCGTTACAATATGTTATGGTCTCTGACTACATTAGCATGCAGGCAGCACACTTTTGAGCGGAGGTCTTCCCTGACGTTCAGATTCCACTCTGACACACTGAGACCATTTCTCAATAAAATATAACGAGTGTTATTATTTTAATCTGAGTATTTCCCCCATAGCAGACCTCTCAGCTGGCAGCAAGTGACATAACTTGTGTTTGACACTTACTAACCTTGTAAAAATGTCACTTGTTATGTTAAACTGCTAACGTTTTTTTCTCCACTCGAGACAGAAGAATAAACAGCATAATGGAAGCAAAACACTTCTTTATTATTTGTTTTAATAACAAGAAAACAGGATGTCTACTTTCCCCATCTCAATCAAAGCTTTTAAAAAATATCTCTGAGGAAACAGTTCCGTAAATGAAATTTCTGAAATCAGGTATATACGATGGATGAGGTATTATGTAATTTGCATATATTCCCTATTTCCCTGAGGCAATCTGTGCAAAAGACTGGTACTGTGATGTAATTTTGCATCAGGCTCTGTCATGTTAAAGGCAAGCTAATGCTATTCTAATTTGTTCTCTCCTATGGCATCCATCTTATTTTAAAAAACCCTCATGAATGTTACCTAACATAAGTGTGACATAATATAGAGAATGCTCTATTCCAGCATTGGATATCTAGCATCAAATCTCTGTGCAATGCCTCTTCACACAAGAACACCCAAACTCTTGTGTCTTCTTTGTCCTTTTTTTCTTTCAAAAACTAGAGAATTTTGGAAAGCTATTGTGGAAAACAAATTAAACACAATTCTCAACCATCTGTCCTAACTCAATTCAACAGAAACAGCTATTGCCAAGAAGGAGAGGAACATGTTGTGTCTTCTTATACATGTAGCTACATTTAAACAGGAGAAACTTCTTTGGGGGAAGAGAAATCTTCTTTGGTAGCAAAAGATGGTGGAATATTTAGGGATTCAAATGCAGATGCTGAAGAGCTGAGTACTCACAGTCTTCAGAAAGGGTGGGTGAACATCCCAGTTTTGCTTTCCTCAAGATTTAGGGATTATTAAAAAAAACCTTGAGAACTTTCAACAAAAACGATCAAGAAATGCACAAATTATGTCAAGTTCTTATTAAAAATATTGAACCAAATGAAGCTCTCTTCCCTACTCTTTCCAAGTAGGATTTCACTATTAAAATGAGCTGACGAACAGACATTTGAAAAGCATGGCTACCAAACAAGTATATCTCTCAGGGAGTTAGATTGACTGTAGTTCCCTGTTGCACATCTGCCGGAAGGGAAAACTGGGTTTCTTGCAATGTAATGTCTGAGATGGCCCTTAGCAAATACCTCTTGGGAGAGAAATAGCTGACTACTTATTACACTGGAGCTCGCTGGAAGTGGTCTTCTGAATTCTTCAGCAACCTGAACCATAAAAAGAGTACTTCCATATCCCTCAGGGAAAAAAAATAAAATAAAACCAGCTCATCCCATGATCAGAGTAAAAAAAAAAAGCCAGACATCCACCGCCTGGAAAGGTGGGGGGGGGGGGGGGGGGAAGCAAAAATGGTGAAGGTAATGTTAAGAAAGAATGAACACAGGCTGCTTTGAGGGTAACTGATGCTTCTTTAAAAACTGTCACTGACTTTTCTGGGTGCTGCTTTCCATATAAACAATCTACATAATTTTAAATAAAAATATGTAATTGATCCTCTATATACACTCATTCTGCATCCACAGATTCAACCATCCACAGCTATTTTTTAAAAAAATCAAAAAATAAAATCTTGCTCTTGCCATTTTATATAAGGGACACCAATTTACAACACTATTGTAAATAATGGGACTTGAGCAACTCAGGATTTTCTATCCATGGGGGTCTTGGAACCAAACCCAGGCAGATAGTAAGGGCCCAATATATTCCAAAACCCCAAAGTCTGTCATAGTTGCTCCTTACAAGGAAGCCAGCCCTGTGGGGCTCTTCTTTGAACTCCATACAGCTTACAGAATATGATTAGGGGACATCTGCAGTTGAAAACTGCAAGAGCTCTTGGAATTATCCACTGAAACAATCATTTTATGATTTTTGACTGACAAAAGTCATAAAAAGGAATATCACTGTAACATGTTTAATCAATATTTTAAAAAGCTACCCTATCAGTAACAGTAACAGTAACAAATATTATTTTTAAAAAGTATACCCTTCAACTATATGTATTCCCATCCCCAAGAAAAATAGTTTGGTTCATTTTTTCCTTACTTTTTGTTTTTGTTATCAGCTGACATATGCCTATTCCTTGTTTGCCTGGTTTATTTCTCTATAACATGGCCCCCATCCTTCCCTCTTCTCACTTTCTTAAAGCTAAGAAGCCATTAAGATTTTACAAGTTCACAAATTTCTGTCAATATTGCTGGGTTTTCTTTCCAGTGCCATGTCTTTTAGAGCCACAAATCCATATACTTTTGTATACTTCAGTGCTGTCCAGACATGAAAATCTACAACATTATTTTGAGGTGGTCATCTGTCATTGCAAAATGGATAGGCACTCAAACATTTGAGATTGTCTTCAGAGGGAACATTAAATCCAGTGATAAAGTTTTATATTAAATATTGAATATGCATAGTTATCACCACCATCACACTATGTACACACACACACCAATTCCTGTTAACATTATGTTAAACATAGCCTAAGTATGGGTTTATTATCCCAAGAGATGTCTACAGACAAGGAAATCACAGAAACTCCATGCACAGATTTACTTCCACACAAATTCAAGACAGCAGGGGAATTAAAAAGGAAAACTAATTATCCAAATCATTCATTTACACCTCAGTGGCCCTAAACATGCATTTCAAAGAAATATTTACAGGTCCTGCTGAGCTGCGATATGCCCTTGCATCTCCCCTCATAATATGTAGCTGAAACAAAATGACCTGATGTCATCTGCTTAGCATTTTCTAACCTCAGTAGATACTCAGTAGTAGTAGATTTCATTTTTCAGCCTGTCTGTTTTGTGCCAGAGTCACTCATTCAAAGCTACAATAACCATAGGGCTACTTCAACACATGTCTGGTCCAATACATTAAACAATACATAAAATCATTCAACCTCATACTCTTAATTAAATGTGAAGTTGGGGGTCTAGATTCAGCAATGATATGACTAGACATTTTAGAAGCTTGATATGTAGCTTTTATACAGTGATCAATGTGACCAGTTTCAGAAGGTACTATACTGTACAACTTTATGATTTTGTGTTGTTCTAATTCTCAAATGCTACAATGCAATTCTAACAAATTTTTGTGTGCCACAATCTTAAAATTGTGCTTAGTATATAGAAATACTTAGTAGGCAGGTCAATGCACTAAGCCACGTGCAACTTACCGTACCTCTCAAAAATATGAAGAGTAACTTTTTCCCTGACAGAAATTTCTGGGGCCTAAAGAGTTCCCTGAAAGGTAGACATTCAACATGCCACTTTGTGACAGGAAATGTTGTTCCTGTTCTTCAAGTGACTACAGTTCTCCTTACCAATATGACATGCTATTCAAAAGATGAAGTGGAGATCTTCAAAATGGTAAACCTTCAAGTCTCTCAGGTTACATAAAACTATACCTTTATTCCTCAGGAATTTTGTTAATGGTGCATTTTCTTCAGATCTGTCTTTCTCCTTGTAGTTCCACAAAATTCTTAGAAATTATTGGTTCATGGAGATTTGTTTTGGTATATTAATGTTTTCCCACAGTCTTGTAAAGCATATACAGGTATTTGTCCTGCCTCACAACAAGGAATATATTGATTTGATCTAGCAGGCAACTCATTCAAGATAGTAAGAAGAGTGCATTTTAATTTCTGTCACAACTTGCAAGTTTTTCATCAAATCCAAATAAGTATGATAGAAGGATCAGTGAGCAGGTGACAAGTAAAACCAGCAGAATATGGAAAGGGCTTAAATGTCATTGATTGGAATATCTCATCCTTATTATTCCTCCCACATCATATCTTGATAATGTATAAGCAAAAGAAAGATGGCAAAAGGAGGGCAGTGCTTAAAAATAATCATGACCCTGATGTATCATCTAGGGTTGTTTTTCCCCCTCTCCTTCTCCACTATGCCTTTAACAAATGCAACTCACACATTTTATTTCCCCAACCACTCATCTGAGTCGCTTCCTTGTACTCAGTTGGCATTCTAATGCCTTTATACATTTCTCTGCTATGGTATGTCAACCCTAGTAGCCATATTTAATTAATATGTTGTGCGCATATAAGTTCTGACATATTTATATACTATAGTAAATTGCTGTAGTTATATTTAATATATGGATTATCTATGACCATTAACAATGCCATCAAGAAGCATAGTAGCTCAGCAGGGTTGCCTCAAGATACTTTGTTGCCTGAGCCAAATGATAAAGTGATATTTATCATTCCATATACTAAATCTAACTGGACTAAGTGCTGAAATTTTGGAATGGGAAAGGTCCTCCACTACACATGAACTTGGAGCAGTAGCTTAAAGGATGCAGGACATGTTATATGGATCACTCAGCTTTGTTATGCAAATGATGCCTGGCTTGGGGGGGGAACAGGATTATTTGGGGGGCAGCAATGCTGTCCCCCTACATTAGAGCCCTGGTGGTGCTTCAGCCACTCACTCACAACAAACCATGAAGTTGTGAGTTCAATCCCAGCCAAGGGGGTCCAAGCTTGACTCAGGCTTGCATCCTTCTGAGGTCACTAAAATGAGTACCCAGCTTGTTGGGGGCAATTAGCTTACACTTTGTAAAATGCTTAGGGAGTGCTTAAGTGCACTGATAAGCAGTATAGAAGTGTACTTGCTATTGCTATTGCTATCTGCTCCCTAAGGCAGTTGCTAATATTTGTCAAATTGCAGAACTGGCTGTGTAGCAAAGTGAATGGAATGCTATCACCAAAAAGCACTAGTGGTGTGTTCCACTAATGGCCACAAGGTTCCTGACTGAAGATGCCACATTACACATTTCAATTATATACATTGAATATCTCTGCAATATTATAATATGAATAAAGCTTCATCATTTTTGAAATAACAGCCGTATTTACAATCAGATTTTTAATACAAGCAAATCTTCCTGTGACTTTGCAGTTTTCTCTCCATATTTTTTAAACTTACTATACACATCCCAATTACAGTACTAGAATCACAGAATTATTATAAAGATGAAAAATTTAATATAAAGTATAGAGATAAACGAATCTATAATTTTAATTTCCTCCCACATTCATTTTTCTTTTTAATAATGTCAGGGTTTTTTTTTAAAATCATGAATAAATTAATGGATTTTTTTTATCAAAACTAAATTGAAACTGAAACAAAATTCTTGATGAACTGCATGGGCAGATTCAATAGGCACAACTATTCTTTTCTTTTCTTTGCCTTTTTGGTTAGTCATTTTCTCACTTGTATAGAATCTGGATTTGACATGCAGATTTCTTGCTATATTATATGTTAATAGTTGTTTGAACCAAATAAGATGAATGCTCGGTTCAAACTTAAAAGTGTAGTAGAGCCATGACTCAAAGGGTCAAAACACCAAGGTATTTTGATTACCAGGGATGATAGCATTATCTTTCTCATCCCCTTAGTCTTTCCGGTTCTTTCTGATCATACAGTACGAACAACAGCTGAGAGTGGGATAGATTTTCCAACAATATTGTGTTGTTGTGAAATGTTTCTATTATAGTATAAAGTATTTTAGGTGGAGAGGTCTCAAATGGACAATTTAGACTGACTGGTTTTACAAAAAGACCTTATTTTGATAGAAATGAAAACCTGAAAACCTATTCATTGATATGGCTCAGCACAGCAGCCTGCATTTATACACATGCACACATACACATTTATTGGTACATATTGGTACAATAGCATAAAATAAGATTTTATAATATGTGAGAAAAACAGAGAGTATAATAAGTGCATCACTGTATTGTCTAGCTCCTAAAAAGACAAACAGAACTTTGTATAGGCTTCAGAAAAATTAATGGTGCATGACGTAATGCATGCATGCATAATAAAGAAAGGTATGATAACATTTCAATCAGAACTGTATTCCAAGCACTATTTAAATTAGATTTTTCTTGGTTTTGTGGATCTCTAATTAAACAGACACAAATCCTCCCACCCTGAGGCCTTGCCATTCAACAACAGAACAATACATAGATTAACAATGGAAATCACTCCTCCCAACCCAGGGTCACACAGTATATATATACCCCACTCACTTCCATGCCAGCATTCTCTGAAGATGACAGCCACAGATACTGGTGAAATGTCAGGAACAAACTCTTCTTGAACATGGCCACATAGCCCAGAAAACCCACAAAAAACTATGGATGCCAGCCATGAAAGCGTTCTATTTAAATTGTTAAAAGAAATTCCTTAGTAGAAAACCATAGAGATGTTAACCTTTTACTAGAAAGTTTTTAATTGGCTCCTTTCTATGTTGACACCAGTAACAAAGAACCACAGAAACTGACTTTATACTGAGCATTTTACACAAAAATCCGCTTCCTTCCCAAATTTAGGCATTTTCAGGCAATATAACTATATGTAGAGAAAGAAATCCTTCTATCCACATCCCAACTAGCAAAGTGGTGAAATAGACTTGCCAATTATGGATAACTTGGTCATAGCTGCCTGCATTATTCTATTGTCCATGAGGATGTGGCTATGGAAACATCTGCACTTGAAAAATTATCTCTACATCATGGAATTCAATTCCAATATAAAATGTATCATACGCAAAGTTAATGCACTTAATTTTTTCCTGTACTTGTAATGAATTGGTTTGGTCCAAGTCTGTATGTTCAGGCTTGGTATGAAGAGAAAAAGTCTTGTTCTACTTTGCAGAAAAGTTTGAGGGAAAGGAATGTTAATCCTAAAGCTCTTCCCTTCGAAATGTCACATTAAGAGTTTAACCTACAGACATCAGGACTCATGTAAAGTGAGTTCTGATCTGTCACTAAATGCTTGAATACTGCAAGGAAGATGTATAGGAAATCTAGGATAAGAACTCATGCCATACAGATCATTGCCTGAATTATATATTAATGCAGCTTATAGTCTAAGAGCATCAACACATGATTGGTAAGGTTGAAGGTACTACAAAGCAAGCCAGATGATTTCTGGCACCTGTATTTGCCACTGAGATGACAGTTGTTATTGGTACCATCCACAAAAAACCAAGTTTATATATGCTCGTTTTATAAAAATCACCCCAATTTAATCAGGATTACACTATATTTGTGACTCTTACTCTGTCAGATAAAACCCATCACAAAAGAGTAGACATTCAGACAGTTGGACAAACTGAATATGATTCTTAGGGTGAGAGGTAATGATTTATAATATGCATATATCAGGCCATCCACGAGTGCCTCTTTCCAGTACTTTAAAATATTGTAGGAATTAATGTGAAGTACTTATGATAGTTCAGAGTTAAACAGTGTAAGATTAACACTTAAAAAAACAAGTGTATTGCAGTAACAAATATATAACTAAATTTATGCTTGTAAAGTTTGTATAAGAAAAAAAAAACTTAAATTATTTTAAAAGAAATGTAATAATACCAATAGTAAAATTTTCTCTTTCCTCTTAAGGTTCGTATTATTAATATAGTGATAACTTCCTGTTAACTTTTTACCAGGAAGCAATATTTTCTGTACTCCAGTCATGTATTCCTAACATATCAGTCAGACTGTAACCCCTAGGTCTACCAATACTTCTTGATGTTTTCTATGGGTGCTTCTGTAGAAGAGATATTGTGCTAAAGATCCAAAATGGAGGAGTTCAGTTGTAACAAACTGGCTTCTCCACTTTTTTAAAGAAAACCCACCAGTATTTCATTCTGAATCTTCCTTTAGTTTAGTTGGATATATATATATATTAATTTGTAGTTTGTATCTAGAGCTGTGCAAAGTACTGTACAATCTGTCTTTGGAGCAAAATTGGGTTTTGGGGATAGGTACAATATTTCCCAAAATACAATACCACTGTGGTTAATATTAATATTTTTCATGCTGTGTGGCATTGAGTTGCTGCTTTCCCCAATGTCTTGCTACTTTTATTTACTTTTGTAAGTCAGCTTTGACTTACAATGACCTTATGAATAAGACACCTCCATGGGCCCAGTCATCAGCATCCTTAGCCAGGATTTACACTCAGGGCTGTGACTTCCTCTGTTAAATAAATCTATTTTTCATGTGGCATTTTTTTCTACTGTCTTCCATTTCACTGACCATCATTATCTTTTCCAATTAGTTTTTCTGGGGACAGCCAAACAGGCTCTCCTGACTCATCTCAAGGATTGGCACAACAACAACATGTAGCTAGAGTTTTCAACTTCCTTTTACTATCATCTACCAAACGATTACTGCAAAAGTGCATATCTCTTTTCCACAACTGTACATGTTTACCTGAAATGTTTTGACTTTTCCACATAAGAAATTTTGTCTTTGAAAAATGAACATTCAGGGCTGATACCTTCACAGGGTCACACAATTATACAACTTATTTAACATTAAAAGCACATAATCTCTCAACGGGACACTTACTGTTTCCATTTTCTTATCTGTCTGGAATAATTATATACTTTTCATTACACTAGAGGTTCTTAACATTTTATTTCTTTATTTAGACACACACACACCCCTTGAGAATATCACAAAACCTCTCCAATTTTCAATTTTCAAACAGGAAAGGCATACAGTTTTTTTCTTTAAAAATGTATCTGCTTCATGGATTTCCTGAAACCTATCATTCTGAGTCTCGGGGATCAACAGTTTAAGAATATTTGCACTAAATGTTGGCTATTGCAGCTATTAACCTATTTATTGCATTAGATACTATAATGTTCCAGTAATGTACCACTGTGTTGTAGTACACTGAACACTTTGACTTCATTAATTTTAAAAGTGAGAGTAAAAAGCAACTGTTGATGGTATGGACTTGCCTTTCTTTAGATAGGCTTTATAGTCTAGAATTTGATTTGCTTTCTGAAGCTGACTTTTCCAAGAAGGATTGTTTTAAATTAGACTCAGTTAAAGTTTCATCTATCTCAAAATGCATTTTTTGTGTGTGCATGAATTGGTTTCCTGATAGTGATGCTGTACTAGAAAAGCTGGTATCATTAAGTGCACTTATTTGCTTCCTCCAATGTTCCTTTGAAATAAATGGTTACTATTCTTGTCCTCAGCAACATGGACTGAAGCAAGAAATTTCTTATGTCAGCTTGCCCTTTGGGAACACAAACAATGGCTCACACTCAGTCATACTTTGAGAAGGTCCATCCAAATCAATAGGACAAGGAGTTAGGACTATCCTACTTTGGCTGATTTCCTTGAATCTGTTTTAAGAACAGCTAGGCTGGAATCCAACCCACTGCTTTTATTTGGGGTCCTGAGAAGCCAACCTGAATCATTTCTCAATTTTTTCAAAACATTTTTACCCCCTCCAAAATATTTCAAATATCATTTCTCCTGAATGGAAATCTTAAGATCACCCTCTTGGGTATGTATAATAAGAAAGCCAACAGTGTGGTTTCCCACTGCTCAGAGAATTCTTTACTAACTTCTCCATCCATACTCAGTGGTGGTAGAAATCAAGCACACAGTAATATTTCCATTAATGTGTTTAGTGAATTTCTTTGGTCATGAATGGAATTACACAACAATAAATGTTGCTTGTTTCAACTAAAATGAAATGTTTTTGCCAAATCTTTCTCCTAGACAAGACTATCTGAGTTTCTCAGCTGGACAAGATTTTTTCCATTTCCTTGAAATTTCAAATTAATGAGTTGCAGGGACATTTTTCTTTCAGTTATAATTTAATAAGTAAATTGTTTAGCAAGGTCTAATATTGTAACACAGAAGTAGTAAAAATATTGAGTTTTTTTAATATATATATATACAGAGATATATTTTGAAATAATAATACATTATTTCAGCATATGGTCTAGTACACTATGGTCAGTATCATTTTGCTACTTTGGTTTGGTTCCCTGTTCTCATAATGGAAATTTTCCTTTTTTAAAAAAGTCACTTAGCCTTTTTGTATTTCATTGGCTACCAGAAAGGCAACTTTTCATGGATGGGTGGCTGAGTTTGTGTTGACTTGTTTCTAAACTCTGTTTAATTTAGTAGTGTTTTTATGTAATTTATTTAATTGTGTTTTAACATAGTAATGTATCAATTTTAATCTGTATTTCTTTTTATATGTTTTAACTTGTTCCTGTTTTTAAAATGCTGTGTGTTGTCTTCTGCTGCCAATGTGGGAGAAAGAAACATAAAAACTCAAAACTAATTATTTTTGTATATTACCTAACAGCTTGAAGACAGGATACTTCGAACAAAAGATTGTAGTACAAATTAAATTCCTAACTACAGTACCTTTTTGATTTATGTTTGCTTTTTTTTCCTGTTAGAGGGAAGACCTATGTTCCATAACAAATGTACACAAGCCCAAAGCAATGCATCTATAAACTAGATCAGGGGTCGGCAACCTATGGCCCGCGCGCCGGATCCAGCTCGGCGAGGCCTTGGGACCGGCCCCAGCCCAGTCCTGCCGCTGATTGCTGCCCCCGCCGCAGCTTCCGCACCACTCCGGGCGCCATTTTGAGTTCGGCCCCCCAGGTGTCTGAGGGACAGCAACCCGGCCCCCGGCTCAAAAAGGTTGCCTACCCCTGAACTAGATTGTAATCTTTTAGACTGCAATTGCTGGAATTAAGTGATGAAACAAATGCATCTGCCTGGACTCCCTTCCTTCATTAGTTTTTGGTTTACTGAGGATTTCATTTGGGAAAACTGAAATGGAAATTTTGTACTCAAAATGTGAATGGTAAAAGTTGCTATCCTTGTCTCTGTGTTAACACACACACATATTTATATCCAGCCTTTCAGGATACAAAATCTTTTCAAGGCCACTGCCTGAACATCCTGTCTACTGCTGTCTAAATAATGAAGTGAAGCAGAGAAATAAGAACAATTTGAAAGAGTAGCACAGACCTTTTTCAAAGAGAAAAATCAAAAGGATGTCTTGTTACTGCCGACCATCCCAAGTGAGCTACAGGGTCAATTAGCTCTTGGAACTTTTGACAATAAGCACTTTTGCTTCTTCCTTGTACTCAACTCCTGTAGTTTTGCATCTCAGACTAGCCTTACATAACACCTGAGATTTACACTGCTCTATACCTATTTCCCTGAGAGTAAGCCTCATTGAGTTTAAGAGGCTTACTTCCAAGTATATATAATATACCAAATCTGCTCCCAAGTTGAATTCCCGTATAACTTACCCAGGAGCAATTCTTTTGAATTTAATAGTACTAGCACAGATGAGCAAACAAGCTGATTACTCTAAAGAAGCACTATTTTAAAAACCCTTTCTAAAACTAAAGAATTTTACAATACACAAAATGGGCTCCCAACTGAACATATATTATAGGATTGTAGAAATTTAAGAATGCACTATTGACGAGGTCCTTTAAAATTGATCAGGTGAAAAAGATGGCAGGGTTCCTCTACCTTTAATGTCATAAGCACCACAGAAGGGATGTCATAAGCACCGCAGCATGACATCAGGATGCCCCTTCCAAGCAGTGCCAGTTGAGCACTGTGCCAAGTGTGTGTCATCATGGCACATGCCATGTGGCCAGGCACGTACCATGATGGTGGCCGGGCAGTGTGGTAAGGGCTTTGAGTGTGCAAACGCTCAGCCCTTACCACACATACAGGCCGGCACAAAGTACCATTCTGTACCGCCCCATATTTTGTAAAGATGATCAGTCATGTTTCTATGAGTTCCTGTGATTTATTCAATGAAAGAGAGAAAATGAACTGTGAACCAATGATCTAGCATGACAACTCTATGTTTTCACAGCAGATTTACTATTTTGGATATGGTGAAGGTTGATCTGCAGTGTAGCCCTAGATTTGATCAGCCTTGATGAAATATTAGCTTTCCAAACTGTGAGCCCAGACTGGGGGAATTAGATCTGGAAAACATGCCAACACATGGTTTTAGGAACTTGAAGAAATGAATCTTTCATAGTTGTGATCTGCTGAGAAAAGTCTCAGTATGCTCATTCCAAAGAGGGAATTAAATATTTCCTGCTGAACAGCAAATACTAAATTAATATTTAATAATAATAAATATTTGCCACATCTTCTCCTCTTTTATTGCTATTAGGGCCCTGGTAGGCAAAAATGCAATTAATACTTAAGGAAAGAAGGAAAAAATATAATATATACTTAAAAATTTAATTAAAATAGTGAAATAAAACTTTTATTATAGAGCTATAATTACAGGGATTGGAAACCTTTTGGAAAGAGAGGCCTGGATACTCCCAGATCACTCTGCTGGTCAGAGGATTTTAAGGGTCTATGACAATTTTGAACCTGGCTGAAGTGAAGACTGGAGCTTCCCCAGCTGTTTTTGTTTTGTTTGTTTTTTTGTCCAAAGATCCAGTGTTGCTTTTTCTCTTCCTTCATCATGTGAAGACAATGGATAAAAGCTGACCATATGTACCTAACCTGTATTTCAGGAAGCTGCCTGAGTCTCATGGGTAGGTCTCAGTTGGCTCTAAAAATCCATGTCTCAATGCAGGATAACTCTGTCAGTTGCTTAAAGATAGAAAGTGCACTCAGAAAACCTTTCAAAGGCTGCAAATCCTGGGATTTAAACAGCTCCTGGAAATGTGGGTTGAGCATATGGTTTGCTTTGTTCCTTCTCTGCCACACATCGGGAAGACAGAGAAGAAAAGATGCACACTGACCAAGAAGATGGATGAGAAGGGAAACACACACCCAAACACCTTTAGCTGCTATCCTGGCAGGAGATGAGGTCCATGAAGGGAATTTTCATGAGCTAAATGGGGAACTATTGAGGTTATGCAGACTGGAGCGGCCCTTGGCCGTTGCAGCACCGGTTGGTCCCTGATTGGCATAAGACAGCAGCAACTGCATGGTCCCAGTTCTGATCTGGCCCACCACCATGGTCTCTAACCCAGCCACTGGAAGAAACGGTTTTTCACCACTCTTTTTTGTGCTAACTCTTCTGGATTCGAGCGCTCTTTGCCCACTCTCTGCATAGCTTCCATCTGCTTTCAGGGCATGCATCATGTGCATGACCCACCCCTGAAATGGCTGGAAGCCAATTTTTCCTGCCTGTCTGTTTTGGGCCCATCACAAGCTGAAATAAGCCAGTAGACTAAACGTTTCCCATTCCTGTATTAAAGCTGTGCATTCTGCAAAAATGTTTCTGAAGTATAGCAATAGCACTTAGCAATAACATTTACATTTCGACAATGCTTCATAGTGAACTAAGCACTCTCTAAGCAGTTTACAATGTATTAGCCAATCGCCCCCAAGGAATGAACAGTTAACACATTATTCTTCTCATGGGCTGGGTACTCATTTTACTGACCTACAAAAGGATAAAAGACTGAGTCAACCTGAAGCCCTGCAAGGACCGAACTCACAACCTTGTGGCTGCAGTACTGGCATTTAACTACTGCACCATCAGGGCTCCTAAGTTTAAATTAATAGAAAGACCTGAGAAGAATAATGTGTTAACTGTTCAGTCTTTTTCTCCACCACTTTGGAGTCTATCGTTTCTTCTTTTTTACCACACAATGGGTTCATCTAAACTGTATAAATAATGCAGTTTGACACCATTTTAGTGCCATCATATGGAATCCTGTTATTTGTAGCTTTACAAGGTCTTCAGCCTTGTCTTCCAAAGAGTGCTGGTGCCCCACAAAACTGTAGGCACAGAATATGGCAGTTAAAGTTGCATCAAAATGCACTCTACAATGTAGATGCACACAGTTTCCTCTTGTTGCTGCCTAGGAGTGCATACAACACCTTTTTGGGAGTCCCCTTTTACAATTTTGTCCAATTTATTTCATACTGTGAAAGAAATGCAAGGACATAAACTCATCTTTTAGCTCACATTTTCTCCATTTCTTTCTTAACTGGGCTAAAGTCATCTGAATCAATTTCTATAGCTTTGTTTGATTTCCAAAAAATACAGATTTCTGGGACGTTTACTCAGAGATGGTGTTCTTTATTGCAGCTACAACTGTGCCCAATTTTTTCTTAGTTAACTATCAGGCAAGATCATTGATTCAAATTGCTCAGCACTGTGTTCTCAGCAAGGCAGTTATAGTCTCCTCACCACCCACCATCTTTCTCAAGATCTAGGACTTGTTCTCCTATTCCCTTATGTTTTGTGAAGTCATTTCTGGCTACACCAATAACTACTCTTGCCATTCAGTATTCTCCCATGTACTTTAGATAAACCTATCTGGGGAATAATAAAATGCCTTTCCTGATTTTGTGTTACATGGCTTTTTGAAGCACTTTTTCTTTGTAAAGCCACATGTTGGCTTTCAAGTTTAGGGATTTATCCCTAATATCTTTAACATTTTGTGCTCTCATGCTCCGACCTTCTTTGCTTTGGGGTGGTATTAGACCATCTTTCTTATTTACTAGCACTACCGACACTCCATTTTCTGTGTGTAAGATGTAAATTTAATTCTGCACATGGGTGTTCAAGTACTGAAATAACTGAAATGGTTTCTTGGCTAATTGTGTATTTTTCTGCTATCTTGCAGGCCCAACATTATGCCCTTGGTTTTATTTATTTGAAATGATGTAGCTTGCATTTCAACCAAATGACCCCCAGAAAAGTTTAAAATGAATTAGAAATACCACAATGGAAAATAACTGTCACTCAACAAAAGTGGCTGCTGGTAAGAGAAAATATTGGAGGGCAGCATTTGGGAGAAAACCTGAACTACTAATCCTGTGAACTTCCTTCCCTCCCTCTGTTTCAAAGTATTTCTATTTTGTTTTTGTGTATAACATATCAAGACAATACAAATCAATAATATCCCTTGGCTAAATCCAATTATTATCATCACTATGTAGACCCACAGAATATATAGGATTTGTTAAAGTCAATATTGATGTAAGTCACATTGGTTCAATCTGTCTATTCCATTTGGGACTAAAAATTGATTTTAGCTTTTGGAGTGACATCCAGGCTAGTAGGTGCATCTAAACCAGATGTGAACAAAGTATGTTCCTGGAGTTGCATGTTGACCTACTAGGCTGTTTCCAAAGCCTTTAAGCCAGAGCTGTTCCCACACCCGGTGTCACAGGTACGGGGGGGGGGCAGGACTTCTGGGGGCTTGGACTTCTGGGGTGAAACTTCCAGCATGGTTTTTGGGTGCTCATGTAGTGGCAGGAGCACATGCACAGACAGGCAGGTGGAGAGGCAAGCAGCTGGAGAGGTGGATGGGAAGAGTGCAGAGAGGTGGACAGGAGGTGTGGGAATGCCTCTGTCAGGAGGGCCAACCATTCTCCCCCCATACCAGGCACCTTTGCAGAGCTGGGGGGTGTCAGTGGGGCACTGGGTGGCCAGAGACAAATGAGGAGGAGAGTCCTAGGACCCCAACCCACCCACCCCTCCTTTGTGTGCTGCCTGGTGGGAATGTGGACTAGTGGACAGACATCACTAGGGCCTGCTGACCCTCGCTCTGCCTGGGCCTGGCACTTCCATTGTCTTGCCGCCATTCTGCTCTGCTTTGCATTGGGCTCCTCTGTGGGACGGTGGGTGGGCAGCAATCCTTCTATAGTGGTCAGTTGCCCATGGGATGCCCTTCCCTCACCTAGCATCCTCCAACCTGTGGAGTGCTGCTGGTGCTGCTACTGCTTGCCCTCAGCACCCTTCTTTGTGCCTCCCCTAGTGGGAGTCATGTGGTGGGGCTCAGAGCTGAGTGGAGACCCAGCAGGTGCTTTGTGGAGTGGCATGTGCATGGCCCAGAGTAGTGTGTGTGGGGGACATGGGGCATGTGCATGCTCAGATCATGGGGGAGATGACTCGGTTTCACCACCTTCTGAGGTGTCATCTGGGGAGGCCTGCACCCTCCCCCCTAGTGACGCTACTGCCCTAAGTCACACTCACATCCTCTTAAATGGTTTTCTCTATAGGAAAAAAGAGGAAATGTTTTATCCTGCAAGCCTCCAGAAATAGTTATTTGTTTTGAGGCTCCCTTGCACTAACATTAAAAAATACCTGTCCTCCCCCAAAAACAGAACTAGATTTCTGATCAGTTTTGAGGAATTATTGAGGCTAAACATAAAACAAAGAGGTGTGGTGTTTAGATGACACATGCCTTGAAGCCAGCAGGAAATTGCCCTTATGCAGAGAAAAGCCATTTCAAAAAGAAGCAGCTTTTTTCCGCTTCTTCCTGGCTTGAAGCCATAACATGTGGTCATGAAAGGAGCACTCCAGCTGCCTTAGCAGCCGGCGGTGTGGTTGGTGGACTTTTAATGTGGCTTCAGAAAAGGCAGCTCCAAGCCACTTTTTCCTGCCCATCTCTTTCGCCCCATGGTTTCAGAATTTTGGGCAATTTATTCAGAAACTGGGAGGATAAATGGCAGTGCTGCAGATATTGGAAAACTCTGATGTAACAACTGAAATGGATGGGATTTAACTGAAGATAGCAGTAGTGCCCCTGATGAGCAGCTAGAGACTGTCCATTGAGCCAATAGTGGCAGTGAGAAATCTATGCTTTGTAATTTATAAGGAAGGCTTGTCTATGTAGGCTTGTCTATGTAGATCAACCATTATTGTGTCATTAGTCTATGCTTGTCTCTACACCATTTCTCTGTGTGTTCTGCTTTCTTGGACAATCCAATACACACACCTAGGAGTAAAAGCATTGAATTCAGTTGTGCTTGTTACTGAAAAGACAAGCACTGGATGGTGTCATTAGTCTAATTTACACATTTTAGACTAAGTTGTTCTTTTTGTTATTGTTATTAATATTTATATTAATTATCCACCTTTCTCTGAATATAGAGACTCAAGGAGGCTGTGATAACCGAATGTGAGCCTTTAAGATTATCTCCAAAGATGATGCTGTGAGTGACATGGTATGCTGCTGAAATGAAAGCCCAATAAAACAAAGTAAGTACAGGTGATTTTTAAATGTAAAGGCATGGTGATTTGTAAGAAAGGAGAAAATTTTAGTAGGGATTTATCTATTGGTAGGTTTTCTTTAGCACTTTGTAAATTATTTAAATCTTCCAGCCTCTCCACAGGAGCTTTTAGTCCAATGTTCCATAAAATGGTTTTTATGCATTGCATATTGCAGAGATTTTTGTTCTTCTTTTGTAACAGCAATTGCTTCTAATGCTGAAATTGCATGTCTGGCTTTTTTAAACACACACACACACACACAAAACATTCAGTTCCTGTTTTGATCTGTGTATTTATTTAAACTGATTTTTATTCCATTTGATATAACTGTACATTAATTAAAGACACAGTCTTCATGGAAAAAATGCATACCTAATCATGAATGGGGTGATTAGTATGTTTTTACTCTTCTAGTGATCCTATACAGTCTGCACACAGAGTCTTCCTGGTGAAGTGTATGCCTTTGTAGTTTAGATGTAAATCTTTTTCTGCTTCATTCTGATAAACAGAAAGAATGTAGTATTTAGAAGCAATTGCTCTTATGAAGATTGCACCATGCTATTTTTGAGTTACCCTCTTTCTGGTGCTAGAGATATAAATCTTCATATATATATTTCTCTCAGGCAAGAATAAATCCTTTTACAATTTTCATCTCATTGTGAGAAAGTTACTGGCAACTGTGCAATTTTTGAAGACTATTCAGCATTTGGGAATGCTTTTGTGCAAAACACATCATTTTCTGTTCAGAAAACGGCATTTTGTTTGCAGAATAAGTCCTGAAATGCTAAGCTTCTCACCTATGTAGAATTCTTCTCACCCAGCTAGGATTTTCTTTTGATTTCTTTGAAATATTCTTTCTGTTCCTATCTGGTGTTGTGCTTCATCAAGGAATTTTCCCAGCCTGACTCTACCTTGAGTCCCCAGATATTATGGGACTATGAGTCTAATCATCTGTGATATGCAACTATGTTTTCTGGAGATCGTGTAAAATACAATCTATGTCTTTGAGATTTAAGGTTCCAAAAGGCTATGCTAAACGACATGTACAGTAGTCATTATTTCCTGCATAAACTAAATGTATCTGTCATAGGCCCCATTCCCACTTGCCCATTTGCCCTGGATGAAACCGGGCAGATCTGGGTCCCCCTAGATCGAATCTGCTCAGAAACAAATTTGTACTACCCTTTACCTTGATCGTGGCAATTTGCCCCTCTGAAGTTCACATTTGCACTACCACTTTAAAATTGAGCCTTCTTTGCTGTCAATCAAATTCACTTCCATTTTTGTCAAAGGTGACGTCTCCTACAACCATTGGCCAATAGAATGGGAGCTTTCCCCCCTCCTTTTTTAAAAAACTGGTGGCAGTGTTCGCATATTTTGTCAACTAGTTAGCATATTCTGTCAACTGTCAGATTCCCTCCCTGCTTTAAATCTTTTTCCGCTCTTTGCTATGGAATTCTGGGAGTTGGAGTTTGTTTGCATGCTTTTGGGTGTTGCTCCAAATGGAGGAGCTTTTGGGGTTTCCTCTTGGAGACAAGGAGGAGAGGGTCCTGGGAATCCCTGCCTCCCTCCCTCCACTGTCATCCCAATGTCACTCTCGCCTCCATGATCCACGCAGATCCTGCTGGCTCCCTCTCCTCCGCGGGCCTCAGAACCCAACTGCCAGCTTCCCTCCTTCCCTCCTTGAGGTGGGCCAGGGCTGTCGGTGACACGGGGGCTGCTGTTGCCTCCTGTACACTAATGGAACAGGAGCCCCACCGGACACGACACCAGAGGCCCCTGGCAGAAGCAGCCAGACCCGCGCCACTGGGCCATAAGCCTCCTCTCCCTCTCGCTCTCTGCCCTGATCCCCTCCTTCCCTTCCTTCTCTCTTTTCCCTCTGTTTTGCCCTCCTCCTTCCCTCTCTTTCTCACTGCTTATCCCTCCTTCCTTCTCTCTCCCTCTTTCTGTGTTCTCCTTCCCTCTCTCTTTCTCTCTCTTTCCCTCCTTTCCTCTTCTCTCCCCTGTCCCACCTTCCCTCCCCTTTTCCCTCTCCCATTCGCTTCATCTGCTTTCCCTTTGTCTGTTTCCCAGAATACAATCCCTCCTTCTCTCCTATTCGCATCCTCTGCTTTCCCTCCCACAAATGTAGCACAAAGCATTCACATTGTATCCATATATGTATCCACATTCATATTCTATCCATATATGTATCCATCTTTCGTATAATCTGTCAAGAATAGAATAAGAAAAAAGGGGGAAAAGCTGCTTGCAAAGTGACCTGCGAGAGGGGAGGCATGATCCTCCCGCTGCCCGCCCTCTGACCGGGGCTGAGTTCTCATTTGCCAGCAGCAGGGAAGAGCCTTTTTTCCAGAAATAAACAGGAAATAGTCCACTTTCAGAAGAACTACGCTATGGGGGATTTGCCCTGAATCTGGTGTGCAAACCCCTGATTGGTTAGTGTAAAAACTTCCAACTTTTAAACCAGTTTAGGAACCAGGGTAAAAGGTAGTCTAAATGGGCCCATAGTAAAATTCCCTCATTTGAAGAAATCATTCCAAAAAATTGTTAATCATGGATAGAAACTATTTATTTTAATAGAAGACTTAATTTTAAATAGAGAATTGTTTTTAATTACATATGCCATTTTGCAATATGGTGTTCTGAGAATAATGGTTTTTTTTTAATCTATTCTGGTCTATAAGGATCTTGTTCCCCTATATTACTTATAGGCCATTAAATGTTCAAAATCTCTTGATTAGCATGTTAGTTATCATGAAACATAATTGTTGCTCAAAATTTTCCATCTTGCAATATACACACACACATACACACACACACACACACACACAGAGAGAGAGAGAGAGAGAGAGAGAGAGAGAGACAGAGAGAGTAAATCTCATTATAGTCACCAAAGGCCTGAAACATACAGGCCAAAAGAAACAGCTTCCAGACACATTGGAGGTGCACTGTTTATATGACACATATCTCCAATGCAGCTGGAAGCTGTGCAGAGGCTGCACTCCAGTCGTTTAGACTGGAGCAAAAAGAAGCTGGGATAATCTGGCTCCTGGTGGCATGGGGTTGGGGCCAGTGGCCTTGGACTGCTTTCAGAGCAGGCCATGCTGTCACGATGGACCTAATCCATTTGTGGCTGGAGCAGCTCAGGTCATGCTTTGCCAGCCTTCTGCTTTGCCCCTATGATTGCTAAATCTGGACTGGACAGCTCTAATGTAATATAAGTGGGGGTGTCCTAAAGACAACTAAGGAAAAAGTACACAATTCTATCTCCCAACCCCCCCCCCCCCAACTGATTAATGGGAGAGAAAACAAAACATATCTCAGATATTGAACAAAATAAGGAGATGTCAGATTTTATTAAAAGTATTCAGCATGGAAACACACAATGTTGTATTTTTAAGCATTTGGTAGAAGACATTTGAAGCATCGTATTTGTTTCTATTTGGAAATGGTGACTCAACATCATGGACCATTTTGATTGCATTAACAAATCAGTATGTAGGTTTTGCATTTTTAAATTGTTTTGTTTTGTTTTTGCATTCTATTTTTCTGGCTAAGCAGGAGATGCTTCATTACAAACTTTTCTGATAAGCATTGCAACCTTTTATCTATGAAGTAGACCAAAGGGCAATTTTCACTAAAAGTTTTGTTTCAGTCATAAAGCATTAAAAAAAATTCTGTTTGCACCAGCTAAGCTTTTTGTCCACTATGAGAAGTATAAAATCGGCACTCAGGGCAACTGTTGTGTCATGGTAAAACTAAAACTGTTTCACTAAGACTAAGTGCAATGTAATGGAAAATGCAGCTACTGAATTATTTGGCCTCAGCACCTTCCTTCAAAGTGAACAGACTAGCAGGTGGTAAATCAATTAGAGGTCAATGTTGACATGTCAGGGAGATTTGTGGTGTCTTGAAATACCAGCAGGAGTTTTCAAGATGATATTACTGTGAGGTAGTAATGCAACTATCATCCATCGATGTCTTCCATTTTTTTCATACTAGACTATATTTTAAAGATTTTTTTTTTAAAAAAAACCTTAAGACCGATTTGTGGGACCTGCTGTATGACAAAATTGTGTAACATAGTGACAGCCCAGTTCTGATCTCAATGAAGTTGGCATCTTTGTATACAGTTATATCCATGAAGCTTAATCTTATCCATATTGGCCATAAATAAGTCCATCTTAAGGGCAAGAGCCTTAACGTATTGTTTCCAAAGTGTTTTTGTGGTTTATTAAATGATTTCCACCACAATGTGAAGATCTGATGTGTTTGCAGTGCTGATTAGAAATCTATTAGAGATGGCCATAGATCAGTATAAAATCAGAAAAGGGAATAGTTTTTTGTGGGTATTTCGGGCTGTATGGCCATGTTCTAGAAGAGGTTATTCCTGATGTTTCACCAGCATCTGTGGCTGGCATCTCTTGACTATGAATGCCAGCTATGAAAGCCTTCAACGTCACATAAAAGAGAATATCTGTGTGACAGTGGCAGCCATAGTTCAACAGGACATCATGCTAGACAAATAGGGTTTTTTGTGTCATGTGTACGATCCCAGAGGGCTCCAGGTTTATTGATGAGTGAAGCTGACAGTCATAAAGGGTTTGCTAGAATCCACTCTCAGCCTGATTACCCCAAGGCCATGGCAAACACACACCATAGCCCCACAGATGCTTCCTCCCACAGTCCCAAATAGGAGTGGAAAAGATAAGTTCCTTTCGGAGCCAGATTTGGGCTGCCTTAGGGGCCTCTGGCATGGCCCCAGAGAGGCTTCCAGGTGCTCTAGGAGTATGCATCACATATACAACATACTCCCATAGTGACTCAAAGCTGCTCCCAATCAGCCTGTTTATTTTGGGCCTCAGCTTTCCATCCTTTCATAGGTTAGTAAAATGAGTACCCAGCTTGTTGGGTGCAATTGGCTTACAGATTGTAAACTACTTAAAGAGTGCAGAGTTCACTATTAAGCAGTCTAGAAATGTAAATGCTATTGCTATTGTATTGTATTGTTCTGTTTGTGTCATCAGTAATAGCCAAATTTCAGTTTGAAATTCTGGATGGAATTTTACTAGAACCAAAAGGTGAGAAAAGCCATAACGCATCAGAAAAATAGAAACTTTAAAATCTAGTGTAGTGCTTTAGTTGTCATCCAATTTGAAGCAACTACTTTAAAGTCATCACTTCTTTAACCAGTTTCAAAACGGAATTGAAGACTATATTATTCAGGGAAGCGTCCCCAGGCATTGTGTGATTGTTATCTGACTGTTATTTCATATTTGCTTTGATATGGGATATTCAATGTTTTTAGTTTGTTGCTTGCTTATTTTATCTAATGCTATCTTGTGTTATTATCTATTGATGTATACATATTTTGTTATTATCCTGTAGAATGTACATCATTGGCAGGTTTCATTTTTACCAATTTTTATTGTATGTACAGCACTGCGTAAATGTACAGTGCTATACAAATAAAGTTTAATAATAATAATAATAATAATAATAATAATAATAATAATAATAATAATGTCAAAATACCAGAAGCAGGAACACATACAGGATATTCTTTCTCCCGTGAGAGGTGCCAAGATCAAATCAAAGATAAAACCACACAGAAGAAAAGAGTTATGAAAAGACTCTGTATACCCAGATAGATGAACTGTTGTAGCCTCATACTGTCTGCCTATTACTTGAGTTAAGTTCTTTTTTCTTTGTGGGGTTTATGATGGAGTCTGCCATGGCAGGGTGATGAGTGAAGCCATATCCTATGGTCTGTTGTGAAGTTATGAATGTAATTGTGCACATAAAGTGATTTTTAAAAAATATTTCTTCTGGTGACATCAGTAGAAGGGGAATTTCTAACATGTCACGTAATGGTGGTCTAAGGTTCTGCCATTGTTCTGGAAGAATATGGATTGTAATGTAATTGTGTTCTTCCTTTTTGCAATTGCAACTGAGTTATAACACTCCTTTTTATTAATTCTTGTAGTATTTTGACCAGCAGTATAGATGTGAGACATTGGCACAGCATTGTGCTAACACAGCCAAACACTTCTTCTAATGTATCTGTCATGGTGGTGGCTACATCCTGCCAGCACAGAAGAGCTTGCCTCCAAATCACGCTCTTAGAATAAAACAAGAATAATATTGTTCAAGAAGGCACTCTAAAGTATAAAAGAGAACTTCATATTATCTTTACATGACATGTTTTTCCTTTTATTCTATGCTCGTGTTCTTTTTCTCAGAGTATTAATTTCAGAACGTGCATAATTTTTTGCAAGGAAATAAATTAAATGGATAATTATTACAAACAAATTCACTGGTGTCCTGTTTGAGTGTATACAGTTGTCACAGGAGCTTTTAAGCACAGTTCTTCAATGAAACCTTAGATGTAATAATACTTGTGGGTGGTGCTCATACACCAACATGAGCAGTTTGTGACTCTCCTTATTTTATTGAATTGTATTACTCTTACCATAGGCAAATTAGCTGATCATGAGGAATGATGGAAGTTGCAGTTCTACAACTTTTTTACAACATGTATTCATTAATCGTGTCCTTCCGTTTGTGATCTCCTGGATCTTTTCCCTCCCAGATAATAGAACTAACAGTTCACATTAAATGGCAGAGCTCCCAGAAGTGACTATCCCCCCCCCCATTTCCATTTAGTTTTAAACTGTTTCTCCTCCTCTAGAACTTAGATAATTTCCAAGTTAAGCCAAAGGGAGATCCGAAAAGTTCAACTGCCTATACTAACAACAAGGGCCAACAGCATCTATCCTTGCACATCTGAGGTCAACTGCATATATTGCGTGGAAGTAGGTCGATCTCTTATTTATATCGGAATTAGATTCTTGTATAACATGTGTAGACAAGCTCTAGAGACAAATCCCCCTCTCAGTTACTGTATGTATGAATGAATGTATGTATTTTATTTATGTATTTACTTATTTATATGCTGCCTTTCTCCCAGATTGGACCCAAGGTGGCTCACAAGAACAAATCTCTTACTGACTAGAAATCTGCTGTCAGTTTTGTAAAAAAAAAAAAAAAACACCTTTCGGTGAGGTTTTTGGGGGTAAAACAAGGTGTGGAGCTGCTGTGCCTTGTTTTAGAGGAAAATTGCTGCACCTGGAGGCTTGTAGAAATTACATTATTTATTTATTTATTTATTTATTTATTTATTCCACCTCAGAAAAACAAATGGCCTGAAGGTGTATCTTGGAAGATCCCTGAAGTTGCAAAAAGCCCATAGGGACTTCTAATAACTCTAGGTGTAAGGATATCTTTGATCAGTGTCAAAATAATCTCTGCCGTGTTTGGGGCACTTATGAAAATGATCATGAACACAGGAGCCCACTATTATAAGAACTTGCTTGTAAGATTGCAGTCATATTCTTTGTGCTAGTTATGACCTCAAAGACCTAAATGGATTTGGAACTGGCTGTCTCAAAACCTACCTTCAGTTATATCAGCCTGTCGATTATATGCTGTGTCAGGAAAACCTTTTTTATATTTTCCCTCTAGAATGTGCACAGGATCAAACTGATTCAGATGACACACAAATCCTCTTCAGTTGCATTCCAGGTAGTGCTTTATTTATTGCCTCAACCTTAAATTCAATAAACGGAAAGGTGAGGCCATTTTTCTGCTAAATATCTTTCTTGGCTCTAATTATTGGTCATGCTAGTTTTTGAGAAAGAGATGAAACACAGAGTAGATCAACATATATACAATAGCTCTCTCACAACTGCTAAGTAGGGACAGCAGTGATATTGTATATAAAAAATAGCAGCATGCACTGGATTTCTGTTCAAAATTGAACTTTTCAGTGTTGCAAATTATTGGCAAAAACACGGAACAAGTGCACTTACCTACATAGTTCTTGCTTTTGCTTTTGCTTATACTTCTAGCTCTGTACACATATTGAAATTCATAATTAGCTGTAGACACAAGATGGATGTGGTTCAATAGCAAAGTTGCCATTGGATTAGGAGCAGCATTGTTTCTGGCATGCAACCAATGTGAGCTACATCTTCCACTAGCCCTGCTTTCAGTTTTTGGCCCCCAACTATCTGCTGAAGTACAATTAGAACCAGCCCAGATGCCAAGGACAAGCAGCAGCAGCACTATCAAATGTTTTGGCGCATTTATTTGTATGTCTTGCAAACTATGGCCCCATTTTGAATTAAATGTATCCATCCACTTTCAAACATCACATAATGTAATATCCACCCCCCTCTGGATATGCATGGAGAACATGAAGCAGGTTCTGGATAACATGAATTATTTGCAAGAATTTTGGAGACCAACAACACATGCACAATGTGAGACTGGAGCTATGCTGTAGAGCTCTTCATACAGCTGTGAGATGATTATATATATATATATACACACACACACACACCAGGATAGATGTGTGAAATATCTTGATCAGTCTCTTGATCCATGCCTACCTGTTGTAGAACAGGGTGGAACGTTGGGAAGTGAATTCACTCACCTTAATACTGATGTCTCAGGTGATTAGTGTCAAAAAGACTGGAATCAGTGCATAGATAGAGAGAAACATAAGAGAAATATTGTTATGTTCAGGAAAAATCACATTTTTGGGGGGAAGGATGCAATGTTGTTGTTGTTTTAAAAACCAAACAAAATCATAGAAGGCAAAAGTCCACAGTGCAGCCCAAGGAGAATTCACAGTAGCTCAGTAGCCATAGATGCAGACTGTTAAGGGCAGAGGAAAGAAAAATGGGTCAGGGCTTCGAGGAAAAGATTGGAGTATCTTGACCTAGAACAGTTCACCATTGTCTGGTGCTAACCCTAAACAAGTACATTCCTGCTAGGATGCCAGGGTGCACTGCAACACTTCGTGGCATGTCCCACATATATGTGTATAATCTCCTCCTGTACTTCATAAAAGATTTCTTAACACATAATAAGTTTAGCTGAAAATGCCTCATTTTATTTCTGAATTTTCTGGCCAAGGCATAGTTTGGGAGTGTGTGTGTATGTGTGTGTGTGGGGGGGAGTCCTATTGTGTATAAGATGGCTTTTCTCCATGTGCGACCTTCAGAAGTACTCTTTCTGCAATATGTTGTGGTCAGTTTTCTTTGCTAGCATGTCTACATAGTGCTGCTGGGCACAGACACCACAACTTTTTCTTAAATAATAGCTGCTAAAATCAAATCAATACGATTGTGATCTACAGACCAGAAAGGATGGAGCAGCTATTTCAGAAGCTTTAACCTTGCTGACTTCAGTGTGACTAGAGATGAATTCTGGCAATCAATTTAAATGGCAGCAAATCATGAAAGGCCTGCACCCTCCAACCTGCTCCCCTATTCTTAGGTATCTGCTTGGGCTAACAACAGGGGATGTTCCATGAACGCTGATCTGTGTTAATGGTTTTGCAAGAGAACATTATCAAGGGAATGTCCCAACTTTACATGCCCTAAAGTAAATCTGCAATATTCCCTTGGTCTATGGTAGGCTACTGTTAGACATAACTTAGTAAAGTTTAGTTTGGACTACTATAATATTCTCAGTGTGGGGAAACCCTGGAGCATGTTTCAAACTTCAGCTAACTTGGAATTCATCCACTGGCACAGAAAATATGTCTTTAAAATGCTTCACTGGTTGTTAAATCACAACTGGAAGTGCAAAACAGTGGTTATACTTTGCACAAAACCATCAAATTTTGGCACCAAATTTTCACACATAGACACACAGAGAGACAAACACTTGTGCAGTTATCTCAAAACACAACCCAAATCCTTATCCACTAAACCCCACTAGTGAAAAATGAACAAACCCATCATTTCTAAGCCAAGGGTAGGGAATTGTTTCATTTTTGCTATTGTAGTTCAGTGTGAAAGAGTAATTTTTTTAAAAAAAACCACAACATATACATTTCTATTATTGATACTTTCAGATGCACATATTACATATCACTTTTTTAATAGGCCATAATTACAAACTTGCTATTTGGAACGTTTGTTTAGGTCATACCAATCTCATTCTTAAAAGAATAATTTATTGTAATGTAATTTTTATTCAATGATGAATGGATCCACTAAACATTTGCCACGAATCAGGAGTAAACTTTACTATACTTTATAGGCTACTTTATGCTACTGATAGGAAGCTGAATAACAGTAATCAATGCACATTCATCCATGACATCCATGGTTGGAAGCAGGATCTAGAATAAGAGAAAAAAATGTTCAACATGGAAACAAAAATCTGACAAATAGGTATCAGGATGAGGTCAGCAGTCACGATCCTGTTTGCCCTTTACATGTCACTGTTTGCTTGGAGGAGGCTTATTTCAACACTCATGATAATAGCAACATCTGCACTGACATCAGGTTTGGTACAGGAGCCCTGTGGGAGAAATATAAATTTACATCTCATAAGATTATGCTTGCCAGACCTTGGGAAAGTTATTTTTTTCATATAATAGCTCCCATAATCCCTGAACTAACTTTGCCAATGGCAATGCTGATGTGGGGGTAGGGGGAGTTGGGGAGGTATAAATTCTTAGTTTTCCCAAACCATGCTAGTTTGATGCCGCAATATGGAGATAGTTCCATTTTACTCTGTTTGTAGCCCTAGTTACTGAAGGGAACAAAATGATAAAGTGAGAGTCATAGCATGGTGCAATGAGCTCTGAAGATGAATCTCCAGGGTCCTTTATTTATACAAATGAGTAATAGATAAACATGTCAATCACTGGGCTACCACATTGTTTATTATCAGCCTTGCATATAGTTAATATCTATTGTAAAGTCATAAACATGATGTATGTTAGTCTGTTCCATCTTGGTAAGAAGTTGGTCAGTACGAACTTCTTTCTTCTTATTTAACTCAGCATATTGGCCGGCACATGTCATCTCCCACATTCAACCAGCCATCATATACTCTCTGTGACTGTCCACCCATGTGTGCATGGGTGATGTCTCCAGAAAATACTCTACAAGTAACCTTAAGTATGGGAATATGATGGTGGAAGAGACAGAAGAAGACACTCTACTTGCAAGTTACTTGCAAAAAAAGGTAATCAGTTACAGTTACAGTTCCAAAGTCACAAAAACAGAATTCATTCCCCTCAGTGTTACAGTTTTAAAAACAAACTATTTTTTCACAATTCCCCAATAACATTACAGTTCAGTTACATTTTGGAAAAATATGAATCGTAGATGCATATGCTTTGTGGCAGAAAATAAACTGTTCTGTCCACTTCATCATTGTCTTAGTACATAAAACAACAATAGCAATAGCAAGTATATTTCTATACTGCTTATCAATGCACTTCAGCACTCCCTAAGGGGTTTACAATGCGTAAGCAGAATAAGAAGCAGCTGCATGAGGCACAACATAAAGCACCATAATTGAGTTGGGTCACATTGCCATAATTGTGTGTGGGGGGGAATTATCCTTCATTAGATTACATTTGGAATGTAATACAGCTATATCTTTGGGCTGGTACAGACGGGCGCTTTGCACTGGCCTGGGCCCAAAAGTAGGACTAGTTAGGGCTCAGAGTGTACATACTGCCAGTCCTACTATCAGCACCCGTGAACCATCATGGTGCATCTGTTTACACAGGGCACATCATGATGAAGCACGGGCATCAGAGCACCCAAAGGGCACTGGCCAGAAAGGGTGTCATCATGGTGTGTGAGTGCCATAATGCTGCCCCTTTAAAGAAGTTGCCTAGAGCGACTTCTTTTGAGAGAGCGGGTCAGTGCTGCAGCGTGTGGCTGCTACAGCACTGACCACAGACAAAGACGGCGGCTTTTAGCCACCAGTCTGTCGAGCCCCATAGTTACTAGGAAAATCCCAACTAAAATTGACCCATTGTATAAAGAGATAATTTCAATTGCTTTATTCTATTCAGGATTAAAGGTAGGATTTAGGCCCATAAATAAATAGTGTCTTCCAAGCTCAAGTCCCATGGAGTCACTTCACCAACTTGATCTCCACTACTTCTCCTATCACTACTCTTCCATGTTGCAAGTAAATTTTCTGGGCCTTAGGACAGGAGAAGGTCAAGGTAGTGTACTGGTTGGCAACTGATGTCTTTCATGTCAGATGGCTGCAAATCTGTTCCAGCTGTTGCTTTGGAAATTTAAAGGAATTTTTCAATATGATTAAGCCATCTAGGGGATAAGGTCCCAAACCTTGAAAAGCTTTTCTAAAGTTCAGATTTAAATCTAAAGTAGAGTCAGTGTTCCCTTATATAGAACTAATTAGCTGCCACTAAT
>NC_056526.1:112348912-112357279 GCF_019175285.1 Sceloporus undulatus
GTTGTTGCTTTCAAATCACATAATGCAATCTTTTGAAAGTGCTGAGTTCTCAGAAATGTACTGAACATTTGCAAGCATTCAGCATTCATTTGCAAAGGACCTAAGTCTTTCAAGGCGAGGAATGGCAAGCCCTAATCCATTGTGATTAATTTGTAATTGAAAGCCCCAAATCACTTGGTGACAGAATATTGTTATTATAAGTCAAGCAAAATTTTTTAGGAGAATTTCATAAATTATCATATCCCTATCTGGACTTCCTGGGTTTAGAGATCTGTGGGAGATAGTGAAGTTCCTCAGAGAAACTCTATTAGTCTGATAAAAATATTCTTGATATTCACAAACTTCCTCAGCTATTTTTCCTGAGGAGAAAATGTGATGAAAGTAAAATATTACTATCTCGAGACAGAATTTCTATATTTTTAATAGTTGTGTGGGAGAGGGTTTCAGTGACGCAGCTTCTCATGCAGGTGTTGTTAGAAACAGGATCTTCTTTTGCATATGGACAGAAAAAGGCAAAACATTCCTGATATTATGTCTCCATCACTGTCAGCAGCCATTTTATTGACTTGGTCTGAGTATGTATTGTAACTTCACCTTGTATTCAAGACACCTGTGTATTCATTTGTCAAAAAACAGATGCCAGGAAATTCAATACATAGACAAAGACCAAAAAAATCTATGTTGCTGATGCATTCCTTTCTCAAACAGGCACAATCTTCCTTCTATCCTCCATTTTTGTTATTTGTACAACCAAAAGATGGCAGTGCATCATCAACAATTCTGTTAATGCAGCATTTGAGAACATGCATATCCTTGGGTCATCAGGTACAAATTGTGTGCCTTTTAACAAAATATATGCAATTTTAAAAGCTGACCAGTCATTCCCTGCCTGCCCCTTGTGTCTCTTAATCCATCTCAATTCAGACTTAAGTCAAATGGAATGTAAGGGATTTCTCTCTCCCTCTCCTCTCTCCTCTCTTTTAAAGTAGTCTCTTTTCATTAAAAAACAAAACAGTATAAAGAGCCTCTTTGATGAGGTTTCTGTAACTTCTCAGGAAAGAGAATTGCAGATACTTTATTCTTAAATAATAGCTTTGATTATATTGCAGAGAGTGGTATATTTTTCATGACTCTCATACTAATGTGGACACAGAACATTTTTGGCAACTAAAGGGACTATTCAGACATAACATTTGGATTATTAGATTGGCGCTTTTTTCAGCTGTAGTTATTTATTTATTTATTTATTATGTTTATTTATATCTTGTACCCCTACCAAAAAATAATAATAACCTGAGTCTTAAGGCAGCTTCCACATTGAAAAGATTACAATTAAAAATGTACAAAAAGCAACATTAAAATGGAATTAAACTATGAACCATATTTAAAGCATACACTCTAAATAGATTTTAAAAATCAATAAAGATACAATTTAAAACAATACAGCACTTATAACCCTTTACAAAAAGCCTTCAATTCTAAAAGCCTGTTTGGATGTAAAAAAAAGGCTTTGCCTGCTGACAAAAGGACAGCAAGGAGGCCACTTTGGGGAGCTAGTTTTAAAACATAATGGCAACCACTGAAAAGGTCCTCTCTTGTGTTCCCACCATCCAAACTTGTGAAGGTGGTGGGGCTGATAAAAAGGCATCTCTTGTGAATTTTAGGGTTGGGACAGGCTCATATTTGGAGACCTGGTCTGGCTGGATCTGCCTTTCTTTCTGTTATTCAAAAAAGCAATTATCTGCTAATCACAAGCTTTTTCAAACATGTGAAGTCAAAGGCTTTCACAGCTGGCATACATATTTTTTTGTGGGTTTTTCGGGCCATGAGGCCATGTTGCCTGGGAAGGATGCTGCCACAATAAAACCAAGATCTGCATATGGAGGAAAGGCCACAACTTTATTAAACAAGCAGCAACCAAGTTAGGGTTGGCCCAAAACATGAGGTTTGGATCTGGAATACCATAAAACCCCCTGGTTGTTAGATAAACCAAAATTCCTGATCATGGCCAGGCTTTGGGATGACATTGGGGGCTAAGAAAATGCCATTTCACAGACATGCAACCAGCCGATCACATGTTCTCAATCAAGTCCCTAGTCACCGGGAGACACTGCCATGATGTGGCTTCCACAATGGCCACAAGACATGCCCTCAGTGCACCCGTGTCCCAAAGGACTCCCGATCCAGTTCTACACAGCACTGGAAACCACACCCACCAGATCCATGACCTATGCTGCCACCCCAGAAATTGTGACAGGAAAAAAAACACAAACCCTAGGGAGGGAGAGTTGAGCTAAAATGGTGTCGCTAAGGAATGACACGTGGCCTTATATAGGTGTTTATCAGACGAGCTCTTAAAGAGGTACTATTCCAGTGTGACTCCTCTAGCTGCCTCCTGTTGCATGCTGGGATTGGCAGTTTTAAGGAGGGGTATTTAGAATTCTCAGGCAGAGAAGTTCAGCTCCTTAAAACTGCCAATCCCAGCATGCAACAGGAGGCTGCTAGAGGAGTCACACTGGAATAGTACCTCTTTAAGAGCATAGTGTGATAAACATCATAGTCAAAGAGGAGGAGGGAGACCCCAAGACCACCTCTTCAGCCTTCCCATTGAGCGAAAACACCAGACTCTGAGTGCAATCCGACAACTCAGATTGTATCCTCAGCCAGTCATAGGGAGGTAGACATGGGCACTCTCCCAAACTCCCTCAAGTTTATAAGAGAGAGTAAACCCCTCATATCTTCCTCAAAGCCTGTTTCTTGAGCATCCCCCCAGGTCCCTTGACTTGTAAATGCTGTCCAGAGGCAGACCTTTCAACAATCTGTTTGCTAAAATCCTTGCAAAATTTTGTAATCCACATTCAATTATGATAATTATCCTACAATCCTTATCCTCTTTGGGAATCAGTGTTATGTTAGCCTCTTCCCTGCTCTCAGCGATCTGTGCATTAACTAAAATTAGTTAGGTGCAGTACACTCGCCCATTTTACCTGTGAAGGACACCACAGTTGCCAAACAGTGCAGCATCCCTCTGTGGCAAAAAGAACCTAGTTCTTCTGGGTTCTTTTTGCAGCACTTGGGTTATGTCACGAGTGCACTCATGATGTAAGCGATGCACATCAACATGCGGTTGCTGTGCATGGCTTATGTCGAGATGGCAGCCCGAGGCCACCATTAGGCCGCCGCTTGCACATCATAGGATTCCAGAGCGTGTGGTTGCAGTATGTTCCGGAACCCTAATATCAGTGGAGGCATGGCGCTTTTGGCCTGTGTGTACCGGGCCTTTGTTAGTAATAAAAAACAATAACAACAGCAATAATTCCAAGCTCAGAAAAGCACACTGAAGATACAAACTTTACCAGGTCCAGCACTCATTAAAGAGATCAGTTTGAAGAAGAGTACAGCAGTTAACATTGAGACAATTGTTGCTATGTGCCTTCAAGTTGATATTCTCCTAAGGTTATACTGGCATGATTTATTTTGTCATTGACTCCTCTGAGGCTGAGAGAGTGTAACCTGTCCAATATAACCCAAAGGATTCCAATGACTAAGTGGAGATTTGACCCTTAATCCTCCAGAATCTTATGCCAACACTCAAACCATTACATTACATTGGCTCTCACAGTCTTTCTGGGATATGAAGTCTTAGAAATTAAACTAGATCATTAAAAGAAAAGCTATTTTTAATTAATTTTATTTTCTATTAGACATGTTTTTATCCAGATCAGATTCCAGACATATCTGGAAGATATATCTTCTAAGTGTCACTTATTGAACAACTACTGATTGAAGACATGCACTGTACTTTGTTTTGCCTGTAAGCAATTTACGTAGAGCTTAGTTTCATTCTCTATCCCTCTCACATCACCTTGTCAATGTTTTTAAAGTCCGGTCAGATGAGTTCAAAATTATATGGTTGCAAGACGATGTAGATAAGTTTGCAATATATATATATGCTATCTTTATATCCATCAGTAATAAGAAATGTAAAAACCATTTTTTCTGACCCATAATAGCATTAATGGTCAAGAGGCATATCTTAACTAAAATGAATTAGTTTCTTTTATTTTTTAAAAAAAGTTTGTGATTGTTTCTCTTTCTGCTTATTATGTTTACTCATTTATATTGTAATGGCCACTTTCTATAAACAATAACATTTGATTAAATTATCTTTGCATGTGTACATGTTAATTGTTATGGTAAGTATTATACCAACAATTTTTCAGTGTAAAAATGAGGGAAAAGAGAAACAGAAACTGGCAGTCCTGTCTTTCTCTTCTCCCTTAAACAAAGGAAGAACACCTGATTAACACATTCTTTGCATCAAACTTTGGGAGGGATAATCACCACATGGAAGGTTTGAAGGCATTAAATGTCATCAAATTATGAGAATCAGTAAAAAAGACACAACAACTCAATAATCCAACTGCAATCAGTGGGACACAGAAAGATTTGGATTTTGGAAGAATTTAGAATCATTCCCAAGTCAAATCAGGTGGTGTCTGAATCAGTCTAAGCCAAACTGTGATGTATTTTAATAGCTGAATTGGATACCGAATCAGAACTTATGGTTAAAACATTTCTATTTACTATAAATTCTACAGCAGATTCACAATCAAAATGTGATTGTGATCTATTTAACTTGTGATTCCCAAAGCTAAACCCAATGACTATTAATCAATGGCTCAACACCCCCTCTTGTTATTACTGTCTGCATGGCACTGAAAAGTACAGCAATATCATAACACATGTTTCCTAGGATACAATCACCTGAAAAGGTTTGCATGATTCACTGCAGTGACTAATGGGCTGTGCACAAGACTGTCTGGGGCTGGAGTCGGGTGTGGCGTCCACATGACCCATGCCCCAACTCCACCCCCAGTGCAGTGTGATGCTATGCGCTGCTCCACATGTGACATGAGATCACAGCACTACTCTGGTGCTGCGTCCATATGACACAGCACCAAAGGAGAGCCTTAAATCTGTGACGCCATGGCTATTGTACCCTTTCCAGGGTGCAAAAAGGAGCTGCTTTTTGCAGCTCCTTTTTGCACCCTGGAAAGGCCAGATCAGGGCTGTGGCATGCAGTTGCCACAGCCCCAATATGACATAGCTGGAGGCAGCTGCAAGCCGCCCCTTATAGGTGGTTGGCACAGCCCCTAAGGCTGCATCTGCACTGCAAAATTATTTCATTTTGACAATGCATTAACTGCCATGACTAATGCTATGGAATTCTGGGGTTTGTAGTTTTTTAGAGATATTTAGCTTTCTCTGCCAGAGAGCTCTGGTGCCAGAACAAATTACAGATCCCATAATCCCATAGCAGGGAGCCATGATATTTGAAGCAATGTCAAACTGCATTAATTCTGTAGTGTGTCAACAGCCTTAGAAGGAAATGCCATACTTGGAGTTGCCTACCTAGGAAGGTTTACTGGCTCCTCCTTGTTTTCTTTTCATTGGTAGGGAAAGACATTTTTATTCTCGTAGGCTTTTGGCAACTGACTTGGCTTTTTGTGAAAGAGGTTTTACTGAACAGATAAGAGTATTCCTTTTTTATTGTTGTTGTTCTTTCAATCAATCATTCTGTGCATTTTATTATTAGTTACCATGAGTTCCATCCATGTCAGAAAAGGAAGATAACATAGCAAATATAATCAATCCATCAGTCCATTAAATGACATGTTCCCCATGAGTAAATATTTCAGTTTGAGAACTAGATAAATGTGTTCTTCTTGTAACAACAGCTCTTGCTAAAGGAAAGATAACTAAAATCCCTGTACCATGCAACAATTATGTGTATTATCTTTGATGGCTCTGAACACTGGCTGCTTGATTACATATGGTCTGGTGGATATTTTGTGTGTTGTGTTTGGAATACAAGGGTTTCCATGACAGCTACACTAATACTAGGAAGTAGATAGCCAGATGGTGTGATGATTAATAATGTCTAAAGTAATTTAGTGGTTTATATTATCTCACTCATCCTCAGATAAACCTTGGAAGACAAATAGAAAATACAAATTTTTGAAAGAGAAAGTCTGCGTGAAAGAAACTACAGGTTGTCTAGTTCCTACCAAAATGAGCATGACTCAGTAAGGATTTCAAACTAGATCATTTTTATTCAACTCCAGTTGTTGAATCACCTTGAATGCCGCAGCACAAAGAACTATGAAGATTATTCCCATATGTGTTGATTACTGTTTCCCAACAAGGTAGATTATCAAGACAGTGATTTGTGATAACTTTGTTTCCTACCAAAATGTCAGGTAATTATTTTCTTACTTTTATTTGTTGAAAATTTGTAAAGTATTTTCAGTGTTGGACTACGATTCTGGAGACCAGGGTTCAAATCACAACTCAGCCATAGAAACCCACTGGGTGAACTTGCGCATACTACACTCTCTTAGGTGAAAGCAAAGCCAAACCCCTTCTGAACAAATCTTGTAAAGAAAACTCCATGGTAGGTCCCCCCTACAGTCACCATGTTAGAAAAGACTTGAAGGAAGACAACAGCAAAGCTCAAATCCATTTTTCTTCCAGTTATTGTGGTGATTTCAGCTAAACCCAGAAGGAAGAGAGGAGCCCAAGGGCTGGAAGTGACTGTTAATGTCATAGTTCCTGTTATTTAAACAATGCCAATCCACCAACCCTGCAAGCTCTGGCTCCGCTATCCCACTTGTGACTTCTTACCTAGTCAAGTCTTGCAAGACGTCTCCACATCTTCTGAATATTTAAGACAGTGGCAGCCACAACAGCTGCTTGTAGGAGGGCCAGGGGTTGTAGGTTGTAGTGGCAATACTGGTCTGTCTCAGGTAGCAAAAGCACTTCACCCAGTGATTTCAAACATACATTAAAATGAATGGATAGGATGGAGCTCTATGAAATAAAAGACATGGGGACAAACAAAAATCTCTAAATGTCACTTTCTGGACCTGTCCCAGTAGATAAGAGCAGAACACAGTGCTCCTACTCCCATCCTACAGAACCACGCTAGTAAGATACCATGATTGATGATGAACAGAAAGACTCAGGAAGCCACACCCTTCTAAAGCCAAATTGAAGCAGCTGCAGATAATCTGTTTCTGCCAAGAACATCCAAAGTTGTCTTACTACTACATGCCAAGGTGCCCTGTCCAAGAAAGGAAATATTAGCAATAGGGTTGAACATTTGGATCTATTGAACTCCTCTTCTGGAGAAAGCACATAATAGCTTCCCTAAGGACAGAAGGCACTTGTACCTGAGTAATTTATCTAAATGCACCCAATGAATCCATCTCTTCTACATCTTGTACAGTAAGATACTAGTGATGTGGATGCTTCCATACATGAAGTCCATACTATCCCTTCCCCACTGCACAAAATTCATTTACATGTTTGTAATGCATGCATTCTATCACTTTCAAGGTTTTTATAAGGGGGAGGGGTACTTTTCAAATTTTGATGTGGCAAGGAAAAAATATTTTTTATAAGGAAACAGCTTTTAAAAAACTGGAGTAAATAATTCACTGGAAGAGCTTGAGATGGATTCATAGAATTTTTCATTGAGTACATTGCTGGCCACAAGCCATTCTCTAAATGGAAAACAGTAATGATTTTTTGTGTGTATGTGTGTGTATTTTTGTTAACTAGTTTGTATGAAATGGAGTGCACTTAAAGTTTTAGGAATCCAAACTGATGTCTTAATGGCAAAGTAAATCTACACAATAGTATATATGAAATTATTGGGTAATTCCAGTAATATAGAAAACAGACACAGCTCCCTCCCTTACATTATGTCAAAGTGAGCAGCTATTCTGAGCAACAGCTATTTATAGGTATATCTAGATACATGTGTGTAGCTGAGACTACTTTTTAACAATGCACTAAATTAGTATGAGAAATATGCATAATCCAGAATGCTCATTTATCCCACCCCATTCTCTGAGAGTTCATCATTGCATTTTTTTTTACAGACATTCCCTTTCTCTTTCTGACTGAATAATTTCCCTTTCATGTAGGGAAGTATATTTTGGATATTGATATTTTGCCAGGACATCAGATAGCCTACAGGTTATATGTCTCTCATGTCATTTTTGCAGTTCCCCAGACTCTGCTCCATCACAATAAAATAAAATAAAATAAAATAAAATAAAATAAAATAAAATAAAATTAAAATAGTGTGTCATCAAATTTTGGTAGCAACTCAGTAAAAAAAACCCTCCTCAAAACATGCAAAATTTGGGTGGAAATACCCTTTAAAATAAAAATCTTCTAATTGTTCTATGGACTTTTTCTAGTTATGCACCAGATTTGTTCATAGAACAAACCTGCAATGTTTCCCAGGAAAATAATAATAATAATAATAATAATAATAATAATAATAATAATAAT
>NC_056526.1:112360279-112408321 GCF_019175285.1 Sceloporus undulatus
AATTGTCCCTTCTCCAGAACTTTTATTGTTTTCAGTGTTTATTAATGGGGAAAAAAGACATAACACAATGAAGATATTATTGCATTTTTGTTGGCATTGGCCAGGAGTGAAATTGCCAGGGCTTGGACAATTGAAAAGGTGAATATGACTGACTGTGGTCTCGATTTTGGAATTTTTGGTTTATGGAAAAGCTCACTGATCAATCTAGAAGGTTGCGGGGGTGGAATCTTCCTCTGCCTTTTGAAGAACGATAGTCCCCACTTATATCTTATCTCAACAACATTGGAGCAGAAGTGGGTCTTCCTTTGTAATATGATTCCCTTTCGATGATTGAACTGGTGCAAAGAAGGTATCTCTGTGTTCTGAGTCCATCCCTGTTTTTATGTAATGCTGCCATTTTACATCTCATGTCATCTTGAATTTTTGAAGTTGGTTTTTAAGGATCTATATTTTAGCTTGTTTTGGTTTGTATTTGTTTTTGTTTTATGCCTTTTTTGGTAAGAAATAATTTATTAAAAATAAAATAAATAATTATGAAAAATGTATAATTTGTTTTTTAGCTGTAAATATATATACACAGGGTTCCTTGAGACCTATTTCAAGGGTTCTTTGTGGGTAAAAAGGTTATGAAAAGCTGATTTAGGTGAAAGCAGATAAAGACTAAGGAACCACTTATGCTGACCTGCCAAGTCAATCTTTGTGGTTTCAATATGTAAAGCTATAATGTTAGCATCTTTTGGGTCTTGAGGTACAAAAATAATGCAGTCATTAAACATGATGATAAATATACTAACAGCAAAACTATTAAATTGATGAGACGTATTGTGACCTACTGTTGACATTGTTGGAAGCTAATACAACATGCACAGCATTTTTCTGAAATTATTGTGCAGGAGGAGAATCTGAGTAATTTGCTCCCTTCTCTTGCCCTTTCATATTTTTTAAACATCTTTTTCAGCTAAGCATGTCCCCTAGAGCATATCTGGCAAATTTCCCAAGAAGCACTTTAAATTTGAGGAAAGAGTATTGACTCAAGCAGCCTCTCATTTAACTTGCAGAACATGGGGGTAGAAGATGGGAGAGGGGGTATTATATGGTCCATTAAATTTAACAAAACTTAGGATGTGTAGAAAATGTGGTGTGATCATAAAAGGACACCAACTAATGTCTTTTTTTAAAAAAAAAAGTTTATGTACAGTATAAATTCAGACATTGACAGACTGAAAACTAACACCTAAGGTGAGCAAAAAAACAATAAATGCTTTTGGGTTGAACAACAGGGGAACGATGCTATAATGGAGAGGGAAAACAAGAGCATACATCTTTAGGCCTTTCACAGGAGTGATATTGCCTTCTACTGGAGCACCAGACAATTTATAGATTACATCAAAGAATGAGGTGATAATCAGGATCACACATTGGTTTGTATGTTTCTGACAGGATAGCATAGAGGAGGTTAGAAATTTAGGAAAATTAGCAAAGGCTGGATACTTTCTCTCTCCATGCTCCCTTTAATTACATCCCTGCTCCACAACAAGAGTTAAATAAACAGAAAAGTAGAATTGAATCATATTAGCCATGGCCTGCATACAGTCATTGTGACCCCCCCAACTTCCAAATCATTTTTAAAGGCTGAAAATATGGAGTTGCATGTTTTTTTCTGACCAAAATAGCTTCTAGAAGAGATAGTTTTGCCCCTACATGCTGTTTCTACAGATCTAAAAATGACTGGAAATGACCTCTGATTGCTCGTAGTGCCCTCCTGGTTGTAAAATATAATGGTTGATGTCTGCATGGGATCAGAGGCTCAAAAATGACCCTTTGATCCTCTGTTTGCAACCACCTCTGCCCAAAGGGTGGCTATAGACTTGTTTGGAGTTATGGTTACAGTAGCAATTCTGATAGGCTTCTGAATTTTTAAAAAATATCATTGTGACATTGGGCATGGCTATGAGTAACTGAATGGAATAATCTATACTGTAAGGGTACATTCTGCATTCCATGGGTCCTGAGGTCAGCTACTGGAATTTGAGCTGAAGTGCAATCAGAAGTGCAATTGGCATATGTAGGTGTTGTTCTATTTATCAGAGAAAGGCAGAGAACAAGTCTCCTTATGCCAAGCTAGTCCATTCCAGATGCTTCATACTCCCTGCCAACCACAAAGACTAATGTTGCATGCCTCCTGTGCCTTGAAAACCACAATGGTCTGGGGATGTGCCTCAGGGAGGGGCTGAGAAAACCTTAGTAAAATCTGAATTGAATGTATGCCAGTTTATACTATGTCAAAAGTAGCAGCAAAGTACAGAATGCTCATTTAAACATGAGCTCAGTAACCTTGACCATGACAGTTTCCAGTTAAGCTGTGGAATTCATGAGAGATCTAACATGGAAGATTTTCACTCGGCATCACTCTATCGTTCCTTTAACATCCCAAAGTGTAGTGGAATCATCATAACAGATAGATGATTCCAAAAGATTTTCACATGAGGCTGTTAGTGTTCTTCAATCATTGCTGAAACATTACTGTGTCCAGTGTGTGAATGTAACTGTTTTGAAATTGTTTTGTAATCATTTATTGCTGAATTCTGATATATCAACGTTTTAAGAACACTAACAGCCTCATGTGAAAATCTTTTGGAATCATCTATCTGTTATGATGATTCCACTACACTTTGGGATGTTAAAGGAATGATATAGCGATGTCGTGTGAAAATCTTTATGGAGCTGAGACACTCAAGTTTTATTATATGACTATTTTCCAAGCAATAGTTTTACAAATAATCACACTTTCCCCTTTCTTCTATACAGATTGCTGTGGTATAAAATGCTATATATTTTGGTTACCTTATTTGCAAAACGAGGGAGGTAGACAGACTATTAAAATATGAGCCACTTCCCATAAGAGTAAAATAGCTTTGGGATGGGGGTCTGCTATTCCTATTCAGAACAACTATATTTGAATTATTTTATACAGTTGCTAAAAAGATCCATAGGATGCCCCTGCCCACACATTCTCAAAAGTACTGTCATAATTTTGACTCTGGAAATCAATACTTTAAGAACTTGTAAGTGCAACTATTATATATGACTGAACTAATTCAGTTTCATGTGTGTAGGTGGGTAGCACTTAACTATTTATGTTGGCTAGACTAAATTCACAGAGCCTCACTGGTTAGCATACGTTGTTTGTATGGCTCCTTTAAATAGACAAATTTTCTATATCTGTATCTCTGTGTCTTGACTGTTAGGGACATTTTCATCAAGGAGTGAGGAATATTATCTAGATGGTACCATTTCAAACAGAAGAAAGAGAAGGCTTTTCAATCAGTTGCATGAACCTTGGTTCAAAGAATGTTGAAAATTGTTCTATTTCCAGGCAACCCAGTGAGATGGCTACAATGTCATTTTGGTATTTGTGCAAGCTAGTTATATAAAATTGCTTTTGGGTCACCTGGAATATGAACAGCCTTTGGGGACTTTAAGCAGCATTTTTGATACTATTTTCTGAAATATAACTTGAAGCCTATAGTCCTTACAGGTGAAAAGAGTCAGGTGCCCTTACAGGTGCTTTCCCCCAGATAATTACATCCATTCTCTAACCTATGGACACACTGTAGTGGTCAATTAATGGCTCAAAATACTTAAAGTGTTCTCAAATACTCAAAGGGGAGGAAAACATCCTTTTTCATAAATAAGGTATGGATGTCTGAAAAACCTATTAAAATGTTCTTAAAATGTTATGGCAGCAATTTTACACTCTTCAGAAACACAAACCTTTTAAATATGAATCTTTAACATCCTTGGTGATTCTAAGTGGATGACACTGATTGCCGTTTCGGTATTTGGAATGTAAATGGTAAGTAGCCTAGCTTAGAGTGACTTGTTAAAATAGTCATTGCACTGTCCGTTGTTTTGTTTTTTTCCTTCATTATTTTTACCATCAACATTGCCATTTTCACCATCATCACTAATCTGAATTAGTCAAATCATGTCAAAGACATTTTTAATTAATTTTAAATTAAAACACACAAATATCATAAAACACATCACTAACTTAACACATAACATATAACATATACATCGCCAACATATACATCACCAACAACACTTACTCCTTACACCAAAGCCATCTTCCATTCACGTGTAAAAGATATTTAATATACACTTTAAAAATATTATTTTAAAATTGTTTTTAAAAACCTGAAAAGTAAGAAAACACCTGAAATGTGAACACCGCTCCTCCCTGCAACAACCCAAAGCATCTTTGTCTCTTACAATTGTAAAAAAAAAATAGTAGTGAGTAATTGCTATTTTTTACACAGAAAAACAACATGGCATGTAGTTAGGTTATGGTTTGCATATGGTTTATTCCCATGCTGTCCCAAAAAGTAATATGTTACAGGTAACAAACATCCTTACTTGTGACATGTTACTTCCAAGCTCAGTCTTAAAAGTCATCTGAACTAACCCTCTGCTCACTGCAAGATAGCCACCAATAAAGCAGGCTGAGTTGTAGTTACTTTTGTAGTCTTGGAAATAAAAGCCCTGCTTAACAGATTAATATTTCTCTATAGCTGGGGAAAAATAAGAACAAAGAGTGAAAGAATTAACTGTTGGTCAAGAGAGCATCATATAGGTTTAATCTGCACTGCAGAAATAATACAGTTTGAAACTGCTTTAACTGCCATGGCTCAATGCTATGGAATTCTGGGATTTGTATTTGCATTTTGTTGTGGCGCCAGAGAAGGCTAAATATCTCACAAAACTACAAATCCCAGAATTCCATAGCATTGAACCATAGCAGTTAAAGCCATATCAAACGGCATTATTTCTGCAGTAGGAATTAGACAATAGAGGAAGGCAATGAAGGCTGCAATCCTATTTACTCCTCTCAGGGAGCAAATTCCATTTAGCTTTGGTTACTTTCATTTAGGCATGCACAGGATTGCATTCCAAAGTAACCCTCTTGAGTTCATCATACTTTTCCATCTGTTCCCTTGTTTGGGTCCAGTGACAGGGTATAGTTCCAGTAGCAGGACACAATAGTTTTAACAGAGATAGTGTCACCATGTAGTAATTATTCCTTGTAACCAAAGTAGATGCAGAACATCTTGTGAACTGCCCAGAGACTGAATCTTTCAGAAAAATGAGACATCCTACAGTGTTTGTATGTACTGCCTTGAATATATGCCAAAAGTTTGTCTGTTAATTGGAGAAATGAAAGCCCAGATGGTACCAATGAACAAGAACTGTAACACAAAACCAGAAGGCTGCCTATGATAGCCTCAGCTTGGAGCTCAGTTGGAACTGCATTTGGAGGATGAAGGATAGTCAATTCCTATATATACTTCCCCACTTGTGTTCATAGTTATGCAAAGGCAAGTCCCACAATATTTAGTGGCATGATAATCGCATTTCTGAAGGTTTCCTGTATCCTACATATAATGCAGCACACATGCCCTAAGTCAAAAACATACACACACACACACACATTTGTATGCTCTACTATTGCGAGATCTAGAACCTGAGTAAGAAAACTCGTAATTGGAGAGTAGGATGTAAGCTTGGAAATTTTACTCCTGTAGACTACAACTGTCAATCATGATGGCTGAGGAATTCTGGGACTTGTAGTCCCAAAGGTATCCTTTTCAAGGTCTGACTATGTCATACCCAGGATGCTTTGCATCCATTTCCATGTTTGCTTGTAGTTAAGCATTTTTGGCAGGGTTTTTTAAATCAGGAGTGGAGATTAGGGCATCTTTTGTATTAATACTTTGATCTGATCCACTTAATCAAACTTAATATTTTCAAGAAGAGTACTCCAGAGCCTTTACGTATGGCATGAGGCTTTGATATGAATTATGCATGGTAGGTATGATAATCCTAGAGGATATGAGCATGACAGACTGCTTCTTTTCCCTTGCCACTCTGTGATGTTCAAAACCAACCACTATTTTAAAGAAACCATCTTCAAGAGAAAGCTCTGACTAAACACTACCTGAAGTTGAGGATGGGATTAGTGCAAGGGAGGTAGAATGCATAGTATTGGAAGTAACTCATAATTTTTTGGTTCAGTGAAGATATGGGTATATATTCACAGAGCTGGTGTGTGTGTGCGCGCACGTGCACGCATGCCTGCATGTATGCATTCAGGTTACTTGTCAATTTATGGTTCTACTTAGAAATGCCTTTCTTTTTAAATTCTTCATTTCACTTCTCTAATTTTTTTCATCTTCTTTCTCCATATCCCTGAAACTCTGACCTAGACAAATAACTTTTATTTCCCTTTTTTTTCTCTCATCCTCTTTCTCTATTTCTCCCCTGACTACAACCCCTTACACTTATCTTCTACTTTTTCCCCTTGCTCTCTCTTCTAATTCCCTAGTCTGTCCATGGTTTCTCTTCCCCAACACCTCCTCCTCTCCACCTCCTCTTCCTTCTTTTCCTCTTTCCTGCACACTACTCCTGATGAAATGTATTCTGCTTTTCTTCTGTTTCATTGCCTGCATCCATACTGCAGAAATAATCCAGTTTGACACCACTTTAACTGCCATAATTCAATACTATGAAATTCTAAGAATTGTACTTTGCAAAGGGATCTTGCAGTACCTTTGAGACTAACGGAAAGAAAGAAGTTGATAGCATGAACATGAGTTGATAGCAGATTTGAGTCTACTTCCTCAGAAAACATGCATCTGAAGTACGCTCAAGTCTACGAAAGCTCATACTACCAATTTCTTTCCTTCAGTTAGTCTCAAAAGTGCTACAAGATCCCTTTGCATGCTGTCTCACAAAATTATGTGTTATTAAATGATAGGAAAAACCATGATGGATCAAACTAAAAGCATAATTTTGAGTTATGATGTTATCAGTGATGATAGATTGACATACAGCAGCTAAACACTATCATATTCTTTTGAACTAGTTACTAGCATATCTATGTGTTTCAGAAGTCTTGGAGACTTTTCAGAAATGAGTAGGAAGATTTTTTTGGTTTTTTAGAAAAGTTTTGCCTGGTTATCTGAGTCTGTTGTGTCACCTTCTTTGGTGACCTCATTGATCTGAACATTTTAGTCAATCTGAAGACTCATTTTTTCCCCTCATCAGTACACAGATAAGAGGTTGCCACCCTCTGTTCTGGATGAAATGAATGAATGTGATGGCAGTGAACATCTTTGGAATCCACCCACATAGATTGTCAAGGGAGATACCTTGTACATTTTTGAAACATCTGTAAAAGCATCTCATAGGGAGATGAAAGTGTAAAAATAAAAGACAGAGTAATGCCTGATTACAAAAAAGTACATGCATTATACAGATTTTTAGGGGCAAAACATACAGCACAACCTTTCTAGCATATGTAATTCAGTTCTGTGGGTGGTTGAACGTCTGTTGTCTAATGCAGGTCATCTAGTCTGTATTGTGCTTGCTGCTTTCCATAGAAAACAGCACCTGCCTATTTAAGCAAGATGTCTTTCTTTTTGAACTCAATGCTTATATCTTTCATCCTGTTATCTAATATTCATTACATATATTAAAAGATTTAATTAAATAAAACAACAACATATTTTCTTTCCCTAGTCCCTGACCTCTTTTCTTCATCTCCTCCTTCTGTCTAACACATTTTTTTCTCACAAGAGGAGAAACAAGTATAGCTCCTATTCTAAAAATATATATATAATTAATATGTTATATAACTTTAAAGTAGATGATGAAGACACCCAAATACTTTTTCTATACTTTGAACCAGTCATACGTCAAGATGGATATTGTCATCAAGAAATCAGAAGACTAGGATTTGGAAGGGCACTTACAAAGGAACTAGATAAGATCCTCAAGTGTAAAGACATATCTTTGACTACCAAAATCATCATTACCCATATCATGGCATTTCTAATTTTTAGATATGGTTGTAAAAGCTGGACAGTGAAGAAAGTTGACAGGAAGAGAAACAGCTTATTTGAAATGTGGTGCTGGAGGAGAGTACTACAGATACCATGAACTGCTCAAAAGACAAATAATGAGCAAATGAAGCATGTACTTCTCGATCCAAGCCAAAATTACTAACCTGAGGCTTTTGTACTTTAGTCATATGAGACAACATTGCACATTAGAAAATAATAGAATACTTGGTGCGATGGAAAATAGAAAACTGCATTACATGTGGATCAACTCAATCAAGGAAGGCACAACCCTGAGTCTGCAAGACCTTATCAGCATTGCTAATAGCAGGATGTGTTGGATGTCTCTCATTCATAGAATCTCCATAAGTTGAAGTTAAGCTGACAGCAGATAACAAAACAAGTAAGAATAATTCAATGGGCTGTTTACTTCTTGGAGGCCTAATCAGCCAGACTGAGATAGAAAGAAGCTTTCTCTTCTGGTTCACAAGAAAATGGCTCAGGTAGAGTTGTAACTTTAAAAAAAAAACAACTAAATTCATATTACTTACTTATTTATTAATTATAAATAGGGTTGTGCCACCCATCAATAGGAATGTAATGACAATTTTAAATCCTTCCTGTACTTGATGAGAAAGTGCCACAAAAACATTGAAAAACTCAACTGCAGTGAGATTTGTTTGCTTGTTGTTTTTTTAATCCTTGAGCAATTGCAAAAGACTAGAGGGTTTTATGGCACCCGTTTTGGTGGGACTTGGCCAAAAATATAGTTGTTTATGTGCAAAAAAAATCATTTTACCAAAATGATTTCTGGACAAAACATGTGAAATTTGCAAAAAAAATGCCTACATATTTAAAAAAAATTAAAAATGCAGTAAACACAATCACATCTTATAGAGAGAAAATTGAAATTGAAGCCCCAAGGACACCCCTCTCCGGGCCGTGGGGAAGCGGCGTTTTGCCACTTTCCCAAGGCCTGGAGAAGTGGTGGATTGGGGCCTCTGCTGCAGATGCCCAGGCCCCAATCCAGCAGGGAAAGGGGTGGGTGCAGGCCGCCTCAAAGAGGCAGTCTGTATCCCACCTAAGGAATGGCTGGCAGGTAGGATATCATCCCAGTCTTTCACCACCCAATCTTCCTTTCCATGGGAAGGAGGAGAGGGGTGTCTCGGCAGCCATTTTGAGTGGGTGAGGTTTTCCCCCCCAAATCTTTGTATGTTTTTCTGAAGGGGTGGGGCTTCTGTGAGTCATATAAGCCCCACTAGCAGTTTAGCCTTTATAATTCCTGCCAGAGGCACACATCTAACAGCTTGCAAAATTTCACAGGAAATAGAGGCTCAGAGCAGAGTGCAGAGAGTGAGATAGGGGCTTTTTTCAGGGCTTCTCCTTTACTTTTACTGTTTTGTTTCTTTAAGGGGCTTCTGGAGGGCTTTTGCACAGAAAGTGAGTGAAATGCAAGATAGTGAGTCAGAGACTTGCCTCTGGAAGGAGATAGCAGTCAGTAGCTCTCTATATAGCAATAGACCCAGTCTCTCGAGCTCAACAACAGAGTTTGGGGAACAAGGCAGGCCAACAGGAATCTTTAACTGGGTATTTAATAGGCAGTTTTTGAAAGGGAAGCTCACAGTCCTGTTTCAGTGCCACCTTAAGACTTCTGAGGATGAACAGTGAGGGCAAACAGTAACAACAACTGGGAGAACAATCTCTCTCCTTTTCTAGGTGAAAATGGCGATCTTCCTTCTTCCCAGGTATGCCATCGTTGCTAGTTTCTAATTCATGGATTTTAAAATATATCAAGCAAAAGTCATATTAGGGTAGCATGGGGGGCGGCGGCGGAATATTTGAACCCAAGATGACAAATGCTTTTCCCGAGTGATGGAAAATCCCTATGATAAAATTCTAGATGGGCAAAAAATTTTGCAGACTGCTGTTCCCCCAAAGAAAATATCATTTTATTTATAGAAATGTTGTTTTCTGCATAGAATGCAAGTTTTCCACAATGAAAACATGATTTTCTAAACAACACAACTTTTTCCCCCGCACAAGATTTCCACACAGAAAATTCTGTTTTATATGCAAAACCAACCCAGATGAATTTGTCACATAATAAATCCCTAACTCTGAAAACTACAGTTTTTAAAGACTTTCTTGCATTGAGGTGAAAAAAAGCTGTTAAATTCTTTCTTGTTGTTTCACAGGAATAATGTTTAGGATTTCTGTCCCTACATTGGGGTAGCATTGGATTTTAAATTCTATGTTTTCATGTTGACCTTATATATATATTTAAAAACCTGTGTAGTAAATTTCATTTTTTTAAAATTTCTGAACATAGATTTTGATTTATGTCTGCAGCTAAAATACTGCTACTGGTGGTGTATTTATCTTTGTATTCCGCTATGCTACCAAAACAACAACATGAAAGAGTAATAGTCATATTAATCTGGAGTATCTGTGTGCAAAGGATCTTGTAGCATCAATGACCATCATCAAAACTGAACTTGTCATCTCATCACCATACCCACATATTTTGCATTTCTATGGCTATTCATATATTCTGATTATAAAGGCCCTTCCTAGGCATCAGTTCACCTCATGCATCTGAGGAAGTAGACCATGTCTACCAAAGTTTATGCTATGACTCGTTTCACTCAGTTAGTTTCAAAGGAGCTATAAGACCTCTTTCCATAATCAAAGTAAATATGGGTCCAAACAGACAGGCCAAAATAAAGCTACTTCAAGTCTCTTTGGAGTATTTAAATGATACATGTGTCCTAAGAGGTTGGAAGCTGTGCCAAAGCCATGCTCCAGCCCTAAGGACTGGAGCACAGCTTTGGTACAACTTTTGACCTCTTAAGATATTTAAATAACACACCGCCAAAGATACCCGAAGCAGCTTTATTTTGGCCTGTCTGTTTGGGCCCAAAATCACATTAATCCAAGTTGGGGAAGTGGTGGGTTCATACAACCTACAGCTCAGATTCTTTTATTCTCAGTTTTGTTGATAGTTAAAAGAAGAGTCTAGTATCAGTTATTCAGTCTGGTGTTTCCTCATTCAGCAGTCAGACAAATATGCAAGTACTGTACAAACTCAATAGAAATGGATCTTTATTTCTCTACCAACACCACCAATATGTTAAATAAGTTAGGGGGATCTGCATTTTGAAATGTGTGGTAGGGTTATCCCATGGACATTGTCTGAGTGTTTCACAGTTTTCTGGTTCTTCCTCCCAACAGCCTTGCACTAAGAAAAGGGTTTGAGGAAGGTGTTTCATGAGCTGTGGGAGGCCTAGCAGTTTAGCACTCTGTCTTAGGTATCTACTGCATGGATGCCTTTTAGTTCAGTGATTCCTTTTTGTGCCATGATAGAAATAATGTGACCATGCACACATCTGTTCAACTGTATGCTCTGAATGAAGACTGTAGCAAACTGACCAGGCGCACAGTCAGAAATTAATTTATAAAAAAATATAATTCAACAAGAAGACTGACAGAGGGGAATGGAGGACAAAGCCAGTTCATCAAAAACCACTGATGGAATTTTCCATATCCATCCACCGCTAATATTTAGGACCTGCATCTCTTATAAAGCTCATCTAAAGGCCTTAAATAATTCAGACAAATGCCTTCTGTACCTAAAAGCACTTTAATTACTTTTGTATAGCAACATTTCCTCTTAGGAAGTGGCTCAGACTAGACCACTCTCTGAAGGCTTTTTAGCAGCTTTTAATATGATTTAACAACATTATAAACATCTGGAATATATCTTAACGGTAAAAGTTGTTAAAGAATAATATCAACATTATTACAATTGCCACTTAAGATAGTGCCTCATTATTCAATATTTTTCCCAGATTAGCCTTCACCATCCTGGAGCTCCTCAGATAGTTTGAAGTACAGGATTCAAGATCTGTGATGATTGGCCATAAGGATGGGCAACTGGGATGGGCAGCTGCAAGGGGCTGGAAGACGCTTTGTTCACCCATTAGAGCTGGGAGAACAGCAATGGGATACATTCCATTTTTGCTATTGCACCCCTAGCCACAAATATTAGGATTACAACCCCCAAAAATAATCCAGTACTAATAATCTTGATGGGGTGCTGTATAGCATTTCACTGCCACTATCTGATTATTTCTTTTTTAAAAAAGACATGCAGAGGCCAAATAAATAATGAGGGTTTCATAATGTAAAACATGCCCACAGTTGCAGCAAAATGGCCAGCAGTTCCTCCTTAGAAGTTTCAGAGGATGCTATTGGCCACTTGTGGGTAAAAGAATTACAACCACCACCACCCCATTTTTTCAAGTATGCAGAGATTTTGGATAATGCCCCCCTCCCCCCCCCCCCAAAAAAAAAAAAAAGATTCCCAGAAGGATTTTTTGGTCGTTTTTAGCAGGTATCTAGAAGAAGAATCATGTGTTGAGAATGAGAGGAGAACCAAGGGAACAAGCTAATTTTTTTTTTTTGCTTATCTTGAGTTTCTCTACCCTCATTTATGTTTCTATCAGTCCTACCTGCAGGTTCATTAAAGCCCATTCTAAAGCTTCCTGCCTATAAGTGGCACATTGTGCCACTTCTAGTGGCCATTGACTACCTCCTGTCACTACTAGGAACAACTCCCAAGTCTCAGAATGTAAAACTTAAAGCTTGTATGCTTTCATCCAGTACTAACCATCATAGAAACTAACTTTTCAGCTGGTTAAATAGGATTGTATTTTACTGTTAACCAAAAGACAGCTCGCAAAACTATCTATGGGTGCTTCTACTCCTTTCGAAAGGAGCAACAATTATTAACTTGTACTTCAGACCATAAACCCATGCCCTAAAAGTATGCAACATGTAGCTGCCCAGTTGTCATTAGATGACAGCTCCCACCCTGTCAGAATACATATTAGTAAGAGATGATGGGTACTACAGTCTACAAAACATCCAGCAGGCCAAAGGTTTCACACTTTTTTTCTCCTCTAAATTATTTGGATTATCTGTTAAAGAAGCCAGCATGACCTCTTAGCAGAAGCCCAAAGCGTATGCCTTGTGCACACAAGAGTAATTTGAAGAAGCATGTGTATCACGATACTGATTACTGGATCTGAAAAGTAATGTGCTAAGATGTGTGTAATACTGATTACTTGAAAGTAATTGATTACTGATTACCTTTTCCTCTGCACAGTAAAACTGTTCCTATGCAGGCTACCATGACAACCATGGTGTGACTTCCAATCAAGATATGAGTGGGAGATTGCAAAGAAAAGTAATTCGTGTTGCTCTTTCACTTGGAAAGTAGTCAGATCATTTCAGAGAATTGCATTTTTTTAAAAAAAAGTATTTCATTCACTGCCCCCAAGTTCTTTGAACAGTTTTCTTCATACTAATCTGTCTCTCTTCATACCATTATCCTCTATTTTGGGGGGCAGATTCTATAATTTAGAGGACAAACTGGTAAAGTGTGTGTGTGTGTGTGTGTGTGTGTGTGTGTGTGTAAAACAAAAGATAGATTTGAGGCCTCCAATATAAATTAATTAATTTTTTATGAAAGGAGTATGGTTATTTCAAAATTTCCTCTCCTGCTTTTGTTTTTAGTTTTTAAATGTTTTCTCTGTTTTAAAAAACTTGTTTAAAAAGGTTGAGAATGATTAATTCACAAGTATTTTTTTGCTCTGTCTTCACTCGCTTTTATATGGTGCCAGAAGTCTGAAAGAGACATAACTTTTCAAGAAGTCTTTGATAATATTGCTTGAGTACATATGAAAACAGAATAAGTATCTAGTTTTGTTCAGAGGCCTAGTTCTTGAATTTCTGCTTCTTATTGATGTTTCAATTGTTAATGTGATTGGTGTTCAGAGCACAGAAGCAGAACATTAAAAGTTATGCTACTTTGGGTGTGCTATGGAGGTACAAATATGTTTTTTACTTTTCTGCATATCATTAATATATACTTGCTACTTGCAAGTTTGATTCATACTTCTATGTTTAAAAGATTTTTAAAATAATTGAAAATTATACTAATGTGTTAGATAAGTGTGGAGAGAAGGCAAAGTTTGGCCAGTGTAGTAACAACTAGTAGCGAGAGAGCTGGAGCCAGACAATCAAACTGGGGATGATAACTAGGCCTATTGGGGACAGTTAGCATCAGATAGGGATGGTTAGGGTTAGAGCCCAGAAGTGAGAGATTTAGGACACATACAGAACTCTGAGAGAGGGAGTTGCTGTGGTGTAATATCCTGTGGGATATCACCAGCCTAGATGGCTGGTATAGAACTAAGGCCCGAGACAGATGGGCAGGAAGTGGTGTGCCAGTGCTGATTCTAGGGTTTAGAGGAGTGCACCAACTGCATGCTCCCGAACCCTAGCACATAACAGCGGTGCCATGATGGTGGCCTCCCGTTCACATGGGGGCCACCATCATGATGTAAGCGACACACAGTGTACAGACATCGCTGCACATCGTTTACATCACTGATGCATCTCAGTGCACCAATGGCGCACTTGTGATGTATGTCATGCAGACTTAAAAGGATCCCGTTTGTCTGAATTCTTTTTAGTGTGAAGGGACACCACACAGTTGGGCTGCTGCAGTGTCCCTTGGGAACAAAAATGGGTGGCTCAAGCCCACCCTTTCGTGGCACTCTGTCCAGCCCCTAAGTTTAGGAAAGTAACCTAATATAAGGACTGTGTGGATACTGATTGAAAGTAACACTTGTTCTCTGGAGAGAGTGTTGTGAAGTAAACTATAATTGTAACAAAGTGTAACCAAGAAAGTAAGATCTTGAAGTGACACGTGCATAAAACATCTTAATAAGTAAAACATTGTTCAAACCATCTTTTAAATGAAGTTTTATTATTGTTCACATACAGACTTGTCTGGGATTGGAATACGTAACCACACTACTGACATTTACAACTAAGAACATTTGTTTCATATTTAAGTTGGTGTATACAATTAAAATAAAGTGATCATCACACAGAGGCGGTAGTGTCACAAATTAATAAGGAAAAGATTTTTTAAAAAGTACAAGTGCTCATCAAAAATAGGTGGCAGTGGTGGGATAACAAATCCCATTGGTCTGCCATCTGTGGAAAACAGTAAAGTGAATGGTGTGGCATTGTCACAAATTGATGGCAGTGGTGGGATAACAAAATCCATTGTGCTGCCACAAATAAGGTGACTGGGTGTCACTGTCACAAGTATTTCTTGTACATTGCCTTTGGAGAGTTCGCAGGTTAAAGGGTGATATAACCACACTTCAGATCTTACTACCACGGTTGGCATCATTAGGAGTAACAGGGAACATTCTGCCCTGGCTTTTGTTGGATCATTCCTCTGCTGTTTAATTTCAGGGAACTATGTCATCAGCTTTCCCTGTAGCTGTAGGGGTGCCTCAAAGGTCAGTAATGAGTCCACTTCTCTTTGCATTATATACTTCCCCTTGGATTTCCTATTTCAGAGTTGAGATTCCAATATCATATCTACCTAAATGACATTCAGATTTTCCAGAGTTTTTGATTCAATTGATGTTACTGTTTGGAAGCCCATCACAGACTGTCAATTGATTGTTTCTTGGTGGATGACCACTCACTCTCCTGAGCCAAAGACAGATAAAACAGAGATCCTGGTGTTTCAGCCTGATCACCCAGTAGCCCCACTTGCATGTCTTGGGTCTGTGATAATTTGGTGGCAGCGGTGGGATAAAAGGCCCAGGGTGCTATCATCCAATATATATATATATATATATATATATATATATATATAGAGAGAGAGAGAGAGAGAGATTACCAGAGAAATGTGTGTCACTAGGATCTTGCCCACTTTCATAAGGGTTAAAAACCTTTCTCTTTGATTTGCCAGATAAAATTGTTAAGTGTGCCTGAAGTGGCTGAGATGGGTAGTGACTGATGAGGAGTTTGTTGTTAGCATATTGGTAACATATTGTGCTTTATTGGGTTTTTTTATATGTTCTGATGTACCATCCTTTGGTAAAAGGGGTGATAATAATAATAATAATAATAATAATAATAATAATAATAATAATAATAATAGAAACACACATTGATTTTGCCAAGTATTGGTGTTATTGCAGCCCCCACTATTTTGCCATATTTGCAGCATTTGGGTGATGGTCAGTGGTGTCAATGGGGTAGGGGGATAGGGGGATATTTTTTAATTCTGCTAGTTGTTTATGTCACAACTATTACCATTACATTTAGTGTTTTAGGGATATTACAGTTTATGAATAACATTAGTACAAAGTAACATTCCCAAGGAATCTGTATGGTATTGTATAGGAGGAAGTCTATGTAGGGAGTGACAGCACGAGTTACCACGCCGGGTGACACCGAATCTAGTGACATCACTGGTGATGGTGACCATATTAGTAAGAAGGAAACAGATGTCTTCTTGTTGGTGGTGCTGATACATGAAGTTAATTAAAAAGAGAAAAAAGCTGCCTGAGCCATGGAAAGGTGGGAAGAGTTTAAGGGTGCAACTGCTGCTACTGCAATATTAAATTCATTCTTTCTGCTTAGTGAATTTGCTCCCCACAATCTCATACTCAAACAACAATAAAATCCCATCTACAATTTCAATCTGATCATTCTGAAATTTGGTGTCATTGAAGAAAAAAAGAATATTGGGAACAATCATATAGTAGAAATAGGGTTTTTAAAATTAATTCATTTGATTTTGTCAAAGTTTCTTTTTAAAAAATCTTATAAATATGCTCTACAAAATTCTGGCAACAAAATGGTTAACATAAGCCTATCTCTCAGCCTCATGAACCGTTGTAATAGGGACTGATCAATTGGTGAGCTTCCTGATTTGCAACTACTGAAGTTTTTAAGTCTAACATTTCCCAGAAGCCTCTGATCTCCTTTCTTTGTCCTTGAAGATAAATGAGGATTTCAATCTAATCAAAAGAAATATATCATTGGTCTTTCTGCTGATCAGGAATCATGTCCTCTACTTTTCAGGCTGGTTGTCAGCTAATATTCTTGTGCAACATTTAATGTTCCTCAAGGGGCATTTTGCAGTAAGTGCTGAAGAAAAGAATGATCTGAAGAGTGGGGTGAAATCCGGATTGATAGACTCTTCCTTCTAAAATGCTTTAAACTCTGTATATTTAATTGATGAGCATTTCAGACAAAACCTTTTGCAATCCTGGATACACAATGATGTCAGAATTGAGATTACCTGCTATTTTTTATGCATACAGTGACCAAATAATATAATGCCTTTTTAAAATGAGGCATAAATTTTGGAAAAATTGACATAAGGTGTAATAATTTCACATATAATATATATGTGTGGCTGCAGGTGGGTCAGACTTGCATTAATTTATATGTAGTCCCTTTTTGGAAGTAGTGAAGCTGATTTGAACTTGATGCAGGATCACTTATATATAAATATGTATGAAAGGTATTTTGACATTTCCAAGTATTTCCTGGTAGCTGCTTAACTTCCAGTCTTTTCCATATGCAGTGTATTCATTAAAAGACACCCATCCATTCAGTCTCTCTCTCTCTCTCTCTCTCTCACACACACACACACACTTTGTTATAAACATAAATGAGAGAGAGAGAGAGAGAGAGAGAGAGAGAGAGAGATCATATATCCCACACCCACAACTGCAGAAATATGCCTTATACATGAGGTCTTAATACCACTCTGTACTGCATCTAAAGAGGTGGGTTTATATCCACAAAAGTTCATACTAAAATAAAAACTGGCTAGTCTTAATGGTGCTGCCACATCTCTTCTTTTCTCTCTCCCCACTATCTCCTTTTTACAGAGAGATATGTGTTATTCATAAATGAAAGCTACATGCAGTAAGGAGGATTTGTTGGGAGGGGAACAATTAGTACAGTGATGCCTAGTATCATAACATGTTCTTTGCATACAAAATGCCCCAGATTCAATCTATAACATTTTCAGGTAGGACTATAGAGATCCTGCCTAAAACTTGAGAACTACAACCTTCTCATGCCATGAAAAGCCAGCCTTTTTCAGGGGCTGTTGTATTATTTATGACAAAGAAGAAGGAGGAGGAGCAGAAGAAGCAGCAGCAGATGACTCACAGTATCCTTGGAGTATGTGTCTGTTTTTCTTCATTAGAAAGTAGCTAGGAGGCATAAGGAGATTTCTGTTTTAGATAAGAAAGGAGCACAGTCTTCCCCCTTTTTACACCAATTGCAAGATGGAAAATCCTTCCTCAGCACAGCTACAAAGGGTCTCATGTGTGTCAAATGAAAACGTATGGCTCAGGGTGGGTGAGTGGAGCCAGCCTAATGGCTGGATATGACTGTTTTCGAACCATCAGATGCTTGGTATGAAGAATTGTTGTAAAAACAAACTCCCAAAAGAGGAATCTTACTTCCTTGGAGTGGATCCATAAAAAAAAGATACAAGGAATGTGCTGAGGTAAAAAGACTTTATTTTCTGAAGAGGTAAGCTCCTTAGTCTTGATCTGGGTGTGAAACTGGGAGTGAAGATGGCAGCCATAACAGATTTATCAAGCATCTATGATACTTCATGAACAAAAGAGAAACAAACTTTTGGGCTAAGATAAAGGATGTTTTCTTCCAAGCCTGGGAATAACTAAATCATAATTTGTAGAAGGACTTTATATAAAAAAATGTGCTAATGAGTGATTAGAAAAACTGAAAAAAGGAAGGGAGAAAGAGAGGCAAGATCTCATAAAAGTAATTGAGAAAGAGAGAGAAGTTATGACAAGTAAATTTCAAGAACAAATGGAATGTGAAAGGAAAAGTTCAGATGAAAAGTTCATGAATATACAAAAAAGCATTAAAAATATCCAAGAAGATGTTCATGCAATGCTATTCAAGAAACACATCAGAAGGGAATCCTGAGAAATAAAAATAACCTTACTGAGATGGACAAGAGACTTATATATTTGCAGCATTATCAGAGAAAATCTAATTTTATTATTAAAACATACCAGAATCTGGGAAGATAGATAGGAGAATCAATATGAAAACAGAGATATTAAGATGGTTGCAACAAATCTCCCCAACCCTTAACTGGACTAAAGCTTATTTGGAAAGGATTCATTGTATTGCATCAGGAGGAACAGGATAACACCACAAGATGTGATAGTGAGAGTGAATAGTTACATCAAGAAAGAGGAACTGATGAATATGAGGAAAAATCCAGAGAAGAACTGCTCACAAACCAAGCTTTGGAGGATATCAATGAAGCCACATACTATCTTATTCGTGAAGGCTAGGATTTACTACACCAGGTGATATCCTGAGTTTTTAAAATTTCAATGAGCAGAAAGGAGATATAGGATTGAATCTTTGGAACAAGGATTGCAGTTCTTAAAAGAATTGGGGATATACAGGGAAGAAGCAAAGTCATCTTGAGGACCTATAGAAACATCTGGAAGAATAGAAACTGGAGAAAGTAGGAAAACTTCTGGAGGAGCTGGAGAAGAGGTTGTGGTTGGAATGATTAGAGGAGAAGAAATATTGGGAGCTGTTGGTAGAATTATAGCTCCACCAGTTTGTCATGGCCAGCCAAGATCAGCTCTCGGAGGATGAGGAGGAGGATGAGCCTCCTCCAGAGCAAGGGCTGATTGAGGCAACGCCAGGTGCTGTTCCGGCCCTGCCAGGTCCCAGCTGTGATCCTCCAGCCTCAGAGGAGGAGGTTCAACCAGGTCCGAGTGCCGAAGAGAGGCCTTCTATGGTACCACTGCCTAGTGGGGACTCTGGGGATGAAGCTTGCATGCAGGTGCCTTCTTTCAAAGAGAGAAGAGCCGAGAGTGCTTGCAGGCGCAGATCACAGAGGATTACCGAGAGGCAATTAGCCAACCAGCCTCAGGTGGCACGAGGGAGAGTTTCCCTTACTTAAGTGGGAGAGAGACTAATGCTGGTTGCTAGAGTTTATTGCATGATCTCTCGGCGTGATTGCTGCTAGCACTAGCTCCTAGTATCTGGATTCTTTGTTACCTTGACCTTGGACCGGACTTTGTTATCTCTTGGCTGTTTTGACCTTGGACTGTTTGACCAATGTTGTTTCTCGGTATCCTGACTTCGGCTTGACTCTCGGAACGTTTGGACTTCTGGAATTCTGAACTCGGCTTGTTTTCTCGGACTGCTCTCAGACTGATTCCTTGCAAGGTCTGCTTTACTTTCACTTCCACTGTGCTAAGACTCTGTTATCGGCTACTGTCAAGTGTCTGCTGGCAGCATTCCCGGACACAGTTCCATAGAAGAAAGAACTACTACATTCAAAGAAAAAACTAAGTTTATTGTTTTTATGAGCATGGGAGGGGGGGAACATTTGGGTCTTCGGATGTCATCACCATCCCTGCCCACAAAAGCAGCCTTTGGGGCTGGGGCTCAGACAAATTGCCCTAGTGAATGGGGATGAGAAGGTAAATGGGGTTGAGGGAGAGAGGGAGGGAGGGAGGGAGGTAGAAAAAGAAAGGGGTGGTAGGAAAAGAGATATGGGTATGGGATGCACAAATTGGAGCCATTAGAAATAGAATTGAATTATATTATGTCAAATAAATTGAACATTTCAACTTTAAACACCAAAGGCCTTGGTTTGGTGGTCAAAGAAAGAGGATTGAATCATTATTAAAGAAAGATTCAGCAGACATTATTTTTCTTCAAGAGATACATCAACAAAAGGAGGGTGTAAATTAACTGAAATAGAATTGAGCAACGAATTATGAGAAAGCATTTGGAAATTCTAAATCAAGTGGTATAGCAATAATAACTGCAAAAATATAAAAAAGGGGGAACAAGGGGAGGATAAATATATATTGGTAAATGTATATGCCCCAAACGAAAAACAGGAAGAATTTTATGAGAAAGTATTAAAGAAAGTGGAAAATATACTAGAACAATATGTGGTCCTGGCAGGTGATTTTAATATGCAGATGGACAAGATAAAAGACAAATTTGATCTATCAGTAAAGCACAGACATAATAATATAACATATTTAAATAAAATAATGAAAAAAAGGGAATTGAAAGACATATGGGAGATTAGTAATGTGAGATGAAAGAAAATATACATATTATTATGTGGTACACAAGACATATAGAAGAATAGACTACATTTTTACATCTGGTGAGTGTGTTCATGACCTGATTTTGAAAAATCAGCAAATTTCAGCTAAAACAATTTCTGAGACACTTATCCTGGGAACACATTGGGTTTCTGATTCATGAACGGTTGGCTATGCAGAAGCTGTCAGCCAAGTGGGTGCTGAAATCTCTGAATATGACCAGAAATGAAATTGAATGGATACCTCCACCTTGATTTTGCAGACTTTTGAGTAATCTAGTGATATACTCTCTCTCTCTCTCTCTCTCTCTCTCACACACACACACACACACACACACTGGAATGGTTTATAACTGCTACTGATACATGGTTACATCACTATGATCTGGAAACTGAACAAAAGTCCCTGCAGTGATGACACTTGGGTTTTCCATGGCTGAAGAAATTCAAGATTTAAAGCTGAGAAGGTAAGGTCATTACCACAGTTTTTTAGGATAAGGAAGGTATTTTGATTACTGTCTTCAGAACAGCCAAACATTTACTGCAGAATATACTCTAACTTGTGCTAATTAAAGAAGGCATTAATGGAAAATGGCAAGGGAAACTACAAAAAGGTGTTTTCTTTTTGCAGGAAAATGCACCTGCTCACTGGGCTGGCAACATGATGAATGTTTTTGAACAGTTTGGGAGTTTGAGTGCAGAGACCATCCCACCCTTCTTATCAGATTTTGTTCTATTTCCTATTTCCAAACCTTAAAAAGAGTTTGAAAGGAGGGAAATTTATGAATGATTCAGATGTGATAACAACAGTGGAGCAGTATTACAGTAAGCAGACCTCGGGAAAGAGTAATCAAATAAAGTAATAAATAAAGAGATTACAATGTGGGTAACTTCAGTTTTTGCAGGTCTCTGACCATTGTAGTAATCTACTAAACCAAAATGCCCTCCAAATGCATACATAAATGTGTATCTTGAGAAAAATATGTTAACAGTTCAGACAGCAGACAGTTTTGTTTTGAAATCATTGTTCTTAACTGCCCTCAAGTCAATCTCTACTCACAGCAACCCTGTAGATGAGACATCTCCAAGGAGATTATCATACCCCCTTTTCTTCTCCCTATCTGGACATGGGCTTAAACAGGTGAAAATTGATTTTATTGCAAGATTCCTTACCCAACTCAGCCGCATCACGTACTGGATCCAGACTCGTATTATACTTTTCAAATGAACAATACTGTTTTTCAAAAAGTACACTAGGAGTCTGGATAGGGTATGTGATACAGCTGAGTTGGACAAAGAGGTGTGTGATAAGATCTGTTTTCACCTGTTTAAGGCCATGCCCAGCCTGTGCCCAGATTGGGCGAAAAAAAGGTGTGCAGTAATCTCCACCAGCACTGATCCTCCACTGCTGTGTTCTGGGCCTGCAGGCTTGTGTTGATTCTGATTAAATCCAACTCTCTAGTATGTGGTCTCCCGCTCTTTCTACTGCCCACTACCTTTCCCAACCTCATTGTCTTTTCCAATCATTCATGCATTCACATGATGTGGCCAAAGTATGACAACATCAATTTAGTCATCCTGGCTTCTAGGGAGAGCTCAAGCTTAATCTATTCCAGAATCAATTTGTCTGTCGTCTTGGCTATCCATGGAATTCTCAGCACTCTTCTCCAGCGCCACCTCTCAAATGAGTTGATTTTCTTTCTACTGGCATTCTTCAGCTCTCACATCCATACAAGATGAGGGGGAATACAATTGCTTGAACAATCCCCACTTAGGTGTTCAGAGTTATATATTTACAATTTAGGAACTTGTCAAGTTCCTTCATAGCTGCCCTTCCCATTCCTTTTCTTATAGCAAGTATATTCTTCTCTAATTCTTCTTCTAATTCTTCTAATTGCTTGGCTATAATCTTCATTTTGATCAGTATTTGATCCAAGATGTGAGAATTTCTTGACTATTTTAATTTCCTGATTATCTAGGATGAATTTTTGTAGATTTTCCATGGCCATTATTTTTGTTTTCTTAATGTCCATTGTCATGCCCCCTGCCCCCAGGATGGGGGTGAGGCCTACTCAGCCAGGCTTGTCCATCTTGTTTAAGAAGGTAGTCCAAGCTTTCTGCTGTTGCTTCGAACAAACTTTATTACACCACTCTCCAACATTAACTTATACATAACATGGTTAATTTCATCAAACACAAAATAAAGCAACAAAAGGGGTTTCCATGGCCATAGTCCTTTTTTTTTTACACCCCCCCCCCACCACATCTATTCTCGCCACCGCCCTGGACCAGTTCTCCAAAAGCCCGGATGACATGGGATTACCACAGCCCAACTTTATACCACCCAAGCAGTTTCAAGTTCTTTCTCCTTCCTCTCATTCACACCTCCTGAGTCCTCTCCATGTTGTCTCTTCTCCTGGGCCACTCCCTAGTCCTTTTAAACCCTCACCCCATTCTCCTTTTCCACTTTCTATTTGTCCCACCCTCCTTCCTTCTCCTTTGCCCAGTGATCCTGCCACCTTTTTTCTGTTTTAATGCCTGGCCTTTTCTTGTCTTCTCCTCCTTCTTCCAGCCCCCATCATGTCTTAATGGCTCCCATAGGATTTGAGGCTCAGTAGAGGTTTCCATTCCTCGCTTCCCCCGTGACTTGGGCTGAGTCTGGAACTGTTGGTCCGCACCCCATCTCTTCCATTTCTGCCTCACATTCAGCATTAATCATACCTTGGGACTTTCCTCCTAGTCTTCTTCAGTAATTGTTCCAGGTGTTTGTTGGTTTCTGCTGGTAATATTATTGTCTGCATACCTTAGGTTGTTAATGTTCCTTCCTCTGAATTCACTGCTTCTGAGTCTAAAACATGGAGCAGACAGACAGGAAGGAGTGGACTTGGACAATCAGGCTGCAATCTGGCCAGCAACGCAGTGACCACATGGCCCACTTCCAAAGTGGGCCACCACCTGCGCTTCCAAGTTGGCACTACCACAAGTTAGTTTAAAATAGCTCCTTTTTATCTGATCCTTTGGACCAGAGGGTGACACCAGAGATACTTCTGGCCACTTTGGAGGCATGCATCATCTAAACACCATGCTCCCAAAGTGGCCAGAAGCCATTTCTTTTGGCCTGTGTGTTCCGGGCCTCAGTCTGCTCTACATAAAGACATTTTCTGCATTCAAGTTAAATAGTTATGGTGATAGTATGCAGTCTTGCCTGACCCCTTTGTTGACTGGGAACCATTCTGCTTCTCCATAGTCAGTCTTGATGGCAGCCTCTGAATAAAGGTTACACATCAAGACAATTAGATGTAGTGGAACTATTTTTTTTTTTTTTAGAGCATTCCATAGCTTTTCATGATCTATGTAGTCAAATTTGCTGTAGTCAATAAATTTTCTTTGGAAATATCTGTAAATTTTCTTTGGAATTCTCTGGTGCTCTCCATTATGCATCATATGTTTGCTATACGGTCTCTAGTGAATCCAGCTTGCATTTCTGGCTTTTCTCTTTCCGTGTATTGTAGGAGCTGTTACTGCATAATTCATGACTTTGCTTGTGTGGGAAATTAGTGCAATAGCTCTGTAGTTACAGCAATCTTGTGCTTCTGCTTTTTTGTGTATAGGAATGTATCCAGTATGTGGGCCACTGTTTCCCCCCCCCCCCCCATATTTGTTGGCATATTTTAGTTAGAACTGGACTTGATTCTATCTCTGTGGATTGTAGCAGTTCTATTGGTATGCTATGAGTTCCCGGTGTTTTATTCTCTGCAATTGGTTTGAGTGCAGCTTTCACCTCACTTTCCAAAATTTGGGTTCATCTTCATAGATTTCTTCTTTCCATGTGTCATTCATCCTTTCACATATTTTTTTATATAGCCCTTCTGTGTATTGTTTAGAGTGATATAAAAATGGGGTGGAATGTGTTCTTTCTAAGCTAGCAAGAACCATAAATAGCCTGATCCATTCATCCTTCTTTCCAAAATCTGGAAGTCAGAAATAGACTTATTTCTAAACTTAATTACACTTAGTGCTATCATATCTCTGATGGGCCTATTCTCAATATTTTTCTCTAATTCTTTAGAAAAAGTCATTAAGGTTAGTGGCCATTTTCAAAATCGGTGGTAGTAAATTCCATAAGGGTGTTAATTATATATATATATATATATATATATATATATATATAGTTGAATGGATTTATTTGTTGTTGTTTTTTTCTGGCAGGTGGAATTTACTATATTACTGCTGCTACAACCAGCAAGAACAACAATAACAATAATACATTACGTTGTATGTGAGGAGTTTGCACCTTCAATCTGGAACAGTTCAGCCAAAGTAAAGCATTGAATGCATGTACTATTTTTCCCCAGAATGAAAAACATTCAAGTTTATTTTTTTCTTCAGTGCAATAAATAAAAAGTTAATAACAGTGTAGTTCTAAAAACCTTGCAGACAACTCAAAACTGTTACCTTACTGAACTCTGATAATTTCTGTCACTTTGTAACTAGCATCAGGAAGTAAATGGCTCGGAGTCTTTCAAGGAGGAGGAAAAATGTTGTGTTTACCTTGTCAGTGCACATACTTTCTAAAAGTAAATGTACTCCTGAACAACCACTATCATTCTGCTGTAGGGAACATCCTATTACTGAGGTTTTATTTAATCAAGTCTAAACCCTACAATCTTCTTTTACTTCACTTTTTTTTTAAAAAAAAAAAATACACATGTTCATTTCTGCTCCAACATTACTGCTTAGAAATCAGGAAGTGTAAAACTTTGAATCTCCTGCTGGGATTAATGAAAAATTTTCAAATGTCAGTATGGCACAGTACAAGCTGATCAACTATTCTTAGTCGTAAAATACCCAGCATTCTTCAACATCCTTAACAAGTGTAGTGATAAAGAAGCAGTGTTGCCTTCCAGAGCTACCATAAATCAGTTGTTTGCAAATTAACCCATTTTATTATATCTGGACACCAGGGTTAGGGAAGTTATTGGAAATCAGCTCAGCAGACAAGGAAGACATTTTCCTTATGAAGTTTAATGAAGTGTGGCAAAACCTCTTGATAACTTCCTCAGTTCTGCACAAATCATACGCCACTAAGAAAGAACTAAGCACTGATCCACTAAGGAAGATTAAAGACGCATGAGAGGAATGAGCATACAAAGCAGTCTTATACTGAATCAAACAATTGTTTAATTTAGCTTATGTATTATCTGTGTTGAGTGGCAGCAGTACTCCAGAGTTTCACATACACCTTTTCTAATCCTAATTTGCACATTCTAGGGATTTGGGGACTTTCTTCATGCAAAGCATATCTTCCACCACTGAGCTGCAATATTCCTCTGAGGGAGAGAGTGTTGCAGTGGGACTGGATGAGCCGGACGCTATTATCTTGGGTTAAAATTAGACCACAACTTTAAGCTGCTGCCCGCATCCTAGGGGCTGGAGAAATGTCCTCCTCCCACCCAGGTCCCCCCCCCAGGGCATTGAGAATGGAGGAGCCACAAATGAGTGAATATGTGGGGCACCATGGCGGGGTTCTGCCTCTCACAACACACATACACCCCCGCCTGGGGGATGGGGACACTTGAGTCTGAGGCAGACCTCCAACCTCCCAAAAGCTGACCCTCACCTCAACCCACTCCCCAAAACAAAAGCGAAAAAAGCCCCAGCAAAGGGATGGAGGGAGGCGGGAAAGCAATAATAATAATAATAATAATAATAATAATAATGATGATGATGCAGCAGGATAGCCTGCCAGCTGAGGCACCCAGCCCAGTGAGGTCAAGGGGTCCCCCACTCCCAAGGGACATGCTACCAAACCATCGCAGTAAGGACCCCCCCATCCCCTTCATAAGGAACTCCCATTCATTCCCATTTGAATGTAGGGATACCTGGTGGTCCAAATGTAAGCTGAAGGAGGACAAGTTGCTGGGCCTCACAAAGAAAAGGGGAAACTCAACAGGTCACCCTCCTCGATTGTCCTATCGCCCGAAAAAGGCTGAAGCCATATGAGGGCAAGCTATTTATAGATATCCCATTACCCAGCATCCCCTTGAGGCTTTGCAGCCCCCACGAGGATGTCTGAGAGCTGAGGTGTATCCTTTTCCCTCCCCCTCAGCTCTTCCCCCTAAGTATCCTGCATTCTGTGCTCCCTCAGTGCTGCCACCCTGAGGGCTGCCATGGAAGCGTCGGCTCTCCAATGCGCCCCCTGCAACATGACCCCCCTTTACTAATCGTCAGGTGGTGCTATCTCCGTCACCCATGACTACCTCTTAGACGTCTACCATGTTCAGAGTGTTTGACTTAATGTCTGCAACTTTTACTCTCTGCTTCTTGGAAGCCCTCTCTAATAACCTTGACTCCTCCATCTTGTCAAATCTCACAGTTTCTGCTTTCTATGACACTATAAGGACCATTTGTGTCATATGGTAAATGCTGTTGGTTTTCTTCACATGCACAGAAGCGCAACACAATGGACGTTGTTTGAAATGAATAGCGTCTGTGTAGAGAATGTCTCATGGCTGGGGGAGCAAGTCAAAAAACAAAAGTAAATTAAGGATATCTACAAGCCATTGCTGTTCAAAAAATTATATTAGAATTGCTTCTTATCCATTGTGGGAATCTCACTGCAAGATGTTGTGATGCAGTGGGTCATGACACTGGGGAACATCAGGTAAAATGATGTTAGGCTGCCTGTATCATTTTCCTCTTTTTCACTGCTAGGACTACTGATCTTTTTTTACTAATCAATGCAAGCCTTGGTTGATTGCTTTTAGGCCAAGAAAAAAAATTGGATTCCTATGTCTGGTCATTGTGCCCATTATTCACTCAAGTTGCATTTCTGCATTGTAATAACCACACCCTGCAGAATGAACAGTTTGGGGTGTGTCCCAGCCTCTTACGGACCAAATATTATGTGACATCTGACTTTCTTGGTGAAAAACGTAGTAGTATAGATAGTCTGTATCTAATACCAAGGTGTTGGCACTGTTGCGGCTAACTGGGATGTAGTTTTGCAGATTTTGAAAGATCACAGTTTTGATTGAGATGGAAAAGTACTAGTTTGGACATCTCTTTCCAAACTAGCTAGCATGTGGAACTTTGAAAATTGTGGCTCTCCCCAAAATAAATTGTCTATGTTATAAGCATAGTTCATGGGGTTCTGTGGAGATATTAAAGGGTTATAAAACTTATTTCTTGGAATGAAGAGATTCACATCTCCACATCGATTCAGAACCAATTCAGAATCGGTTCAGTGTTTCCACTATGTTTACCACGATTGAATATCTCCATGCCATTTAAAACTGTTGGCATTCACATTTGCCACCATTTTGTTTTAAAATGGAGGCACCTTCATTTCCGGGGATCATGCAGTGTGATCCAAATCAATTCAGTAGCATAGTCACACTACTGAAAATGTGGATTGTTGCAGCTCTTAAGAAAAGAACCAATAAGTGGTCCAGTGCCAAATGCAATGCTTTAAGTGAGCTTTTTGTTCCCCCCTCCCTGCAAACCACAGCGAGTGCAGTCAGTCTGAGTATGAACTTCACAGAAATAAACCAGTTCCACACCAGTTTATTTCCATAGTGTGAATGGGGCCTAAGCAAGAAGTAAAGTGAAAAAGTGAAGTCATAAGAACATTTTCTATTTTAGTAATGTTCATTGTATCTGGAATGTATATCCTGCTTTTCTGTTCACAGTAGAGCATCTTCAATCAAGTAAGTGTAAGAACAGTTTACAAGTAACACAATATATTTAGAGCTGAAAAGATTCAAAGCCATGCCTTGGAGAATGCTATTGTTTTACTTATCCCCATACATTTTGTTGTGACTTATAAGTCTGTGGAACAGACAGAATACCAATGCAATTAATCAATCAATTGGCCAGCACAAAAGATAGCCTGTCCTCAAAGTATGGAGCAATTGAGACTTGCAGTTGGCAGATCTTTGCTATGAGTCAATAACATGTCTGAAACTCAGATTTCTGCTGGTGTAAGTTGTTTTGTTTTTGTTTTTAAGTCAGTACCATTGTGTTAGGCTGTACTTACTACTCAAAAAGGAGCAACAGTATTCCTTAAATATCTGTATTTGTGATAAAACAAACTATTTATATGGAGCAAATTCTGATTTAAAGACTTGAAAGCACAGCCAGCAATTGTATGAGTAGGTTTGATCCATACGTTCATTACTAAAGAATCAGGGATTAGTTGTAATATTTTTCACAGTAATACATCTCATAAGAAAAACATCTCTTTCTAAACCAAACCAAACTCCAGTGGGATAGCAGGTATTTGCTATAGGTAGGCTTTGAGATCCATGACAGTTAGCTCAAAGGCTCTTAAAATGATTGGTGGAATCACTGGTTGTGCCTCAGAGAAATAAAGAGACTATAGCCATGCTGGCATGTATGTGGCATGTATGCCCATTCTGACATGTGGGACTCTTAATGAGGCCATGTGCCATGCACGCCATTGCCCCAGGACAAAAATGTCACTGTTTGCACTCCTTAGGGGAGTTGGCATCATGGTGGATAAAGAAGGCAATGTCAGGGGGGTGGAATGAAGATAAGTTTGTCTAAGCCTCACCCCTTCTTCCCATCCTTGGTGTGAAACCTTTTGGCCAATGACAGGGCAGGATAGCTCAAGGCTTGTCCTGTTTCCCTGGAAACACCCAATACATGCCTCCATATTTAAATTTAAATAGAACCCATACAATATCCAATATTCCAATTATTCCACCTCTTAAAACATCAGTTAAACACATTACAATTAAAACAATTCATTAAAATAGTCAGATACAGGCAAATGGGGCTACAGAGTACTCAGTGAAAAGGTGGAAATCAATTTCAGCTGCTGGCCAGGTTCGCTATTCAGGAAAAGCCTGCCAGAAGAGACAATCCATTCCACAGCAGCCGATTTTCAAGAATGATTCTGAGCAGTTCTTGAAAAGTGACTGCTGTGGGACAGATGGGAAATGGATTAGGGACTTCCAGCAGCATTGACAGCATTCTCCCGTGTGATAATATGTGTTTTTCCCTTCCAGTTAACTTGGTTCTGCTCCAGTCACGTTCCCCAAGCCCCGTACAATAAACTCCTAGGTCAGGTACATCCCTGATTTTATAAGAGGTAATAGAACACTGTGTTGTACACTGCATCATCATTAATTACTCACCTTGCTGACATGGGCGGGTTACAAACCGCCATTAGGGACGTCCTGAGGACGTCCCAGTTTGGAAAAGGGGCGTCTCTTCTAGATGCCCCTTGCCCTATCACGGACTCAGTCCGTACAAAATGGTGGCGCCCTGTTCATATGGGTGCCGCCATTTTGACGTAATGGACGCTCTGCGTCCGCATGTGGCGCCCCGGAAGTGACACCACGAGTGCGCCCTTTGGCACTTGTGGCACCTCTTCCGGGGCCTGAGAAGGAACGTGATTTCCACGCTCCTTCTCTGCAGCGTCCGGAGGCCGCGCCGTTTAAAGGCTGTGGCTCCCTGATGCTGCAAGCGGTGGCGGAGGGAGAGCGCTGCAACCCGGTGATTTGTAACCTGCCTTAGAGTCTCCAATCAACAGGGCCAGACCAACACAATTTGTTGCTTTTGTACAGTACTTAAATGTGTATAGTACTTAAACCCAATCAAATTATCCTGACATATAAAGCACACCCAGAAAGATGTCAAACCATCATATTTTTTAAAAAAAGAAACAAACAAAAAACAAAAACAAAATTAGGTCCTTCATAATACCTAAAATCTGCCTAGGATAGACAATGTTCTTCCTAAAATGAGGACCTGCCCTGTCTAACCTTTGATGGCGAGAGTGACTTGACTTAAATATGCCTGTCATGTTGGTACTGTTTTGTGCATGCCAGTGTAAAGAGAGGATTACAGGAATCTGTACACAGCAAACTGCTAGATATTTCCATTGTGATGTGTATGACGTCAATCTTTTCTCTGTTATTTCAGTGGTGCTACCAAGACAGGATTTGCTACAGACAAATCTTGGTGGTCTTTATCTTGATTTGTGGCTATAACATCATCAGAAACACACAAAGGAGTTATCATGGCTCACCAGTGAATTCTGTTTCATTCTTTGCTACATCTATATTCAAATCAGGATGTTTATATATATCAGTATATGATTTTCTTTAAGAATGTTTGTGTCAAAAAGAAAGAAAGAAAGAAAGAAAGAAAGAGAAAGAAAGAAAGAAAGAAAGAAAGACTGATGAGATTGACTATAATAAATTTAGTAGAATGGCAAAATCCAGTAAGAACAAATGTGTCACTTAAATCCTGCTGTTTTGCATGGAGTTGCAGGAGGAGGAAGGCTTTATATAATGCTCTTTGAACAAAATGCTTCACAACTTTTAATGCTTACACTATTCATATAGGACAAAGGAGTATTATTATCCAATAATTTGTCAAATTCTGAGAAACAGTGGCTTGCTTAAGATCACATAGCTGATATCTCTCAAGGAAGCTTTTACTTATCATTCCAGTGTTTACAAATCTTGTTCTCACTATCAAAGTGTCTCAGTATATACACATCACCAACTACCCCTACTGTACATTGAGGCCCCTCCCCTTATATATATATATGTGCCATTCTCAGGCACTTTGTCCAGCCTCTTCCTGGTATTTAACCTCTGTACAAGTCCCCCATGCAGTGTGACTTTGCACTTTTCAGCCTTGTGATGATGTCACATCCTGTGACTCAGCTCTGCCCAAATGCTGACTGATCATGGCTTCTTTGTGACCAAAGGTAACCCTGTCACCTTTGTTCCACATCTGCGCATTTTTTTAGGAACCAAATCTTAACATATACTTCCTAGTTTGTATGTTGCACTGCAATTGTATACTCATCTATTCAGTTTATGTCCTATTCACTTGTGTGTTAATAGGGAGTCCTTTCAGACTTTCATTATCTTCCCTGGGAAAAGGATTCCAAGAGAATTTTTTAAAAAGTACACAATTATAGTACAATTATTTTACTTTATCTGCCATGGTTACATCCTATGGAATTTTGAAAATTATACTTTAGGGAGGGCCATTTAGAAGTCTCAGGACCTTATCACACAAGCCACTTACCACACTGGAATCACCCAAATGCTTCAGAAGCACGGAGGTGGGATTGCCGGTTGTGCTTCTCAAACGTCATTTAGGCATTTCACTCTTCTCCCATCAATGAATCGTACGCAGAGAAGCCATTTTTGTAATAACGGTAGATCCCATTATTACAAAAATGGCTTCTCTGTGAACGATTCGTTGATGGGAGAAGAGCAGGATGCACTTCAGTGATGCTTCAAAAGTGTGACCAGCAATCCCACTTCTGCACTTCTGAAGCATTTGGCCCATGATTCCAGCATGGTAAGTGGCTCATGTGATAAGGTTCTCTGTCAGAGAACTCTAATGTCTTAACACACTTCAAAAACCCAGGGTCCTGAGGATTAATCCTGCTCTTTCTGGACTATTCTTTTTCTAAATAGCCACCTATCACCCACAGAGTGAGAAAAGGATTCCAGGAAAAGAAGGAAATGATGAAGATTATACCATGTCCCTTCTGTATACCAGTTTGATTGACTCTTCCAACCAGGACACAATCTACTATCAGCAGCCCTATGAGAAAGATCATGAAGACCTATTATTATTTGGTATTGTTTATTATGAGTCTTTTGATGTATTTTTATATTACTGGTAAGCTGTCTCTGAAATATTTGTATCTTGAAATCCAGGCTATAAATCATTTTAATGCACAAGTAAATGGGTAAAAGGTTGTAGGGTCAGTCTCTCAGCCACTATGCCATGGCAGTTCTCAATACTTAATGTGATATGCACAACATTAGCAAATTCATTTACCTCTGGTTGAATGAAAAAGTGATTGGTGAAAATTTTATAATGATAAAATATATATTTTTATATTTATAAATTAGACCAAAGAATTCAGAAGCAGAAAAATAATCAATTCCCAATTTTTAAATGAAAAAGTACTTCTAAAAGTTCTCATTCTGAAGCCAGGTGATTACTTTTCAACTTTATTAAATTCAAATGTTTTTACATTGCCATTCTCAATGTATCACCCAAAATATACTGTGCCACTCCAGTCCTCTGCCATTGGACTCATTATGCCAACCATAGTTTGCATGCCCTGAGGTACAATGAGCCTGTGAACTTATGTTGTTTGACTAGTCATTTCATTCTTTGAAATGTTTGTGCTGTCTCAAGTTGCAGCTTGCCTAGTCTAATTTGTCCATGAGCATTTTATCATGGGGCTTTCTAAGAAAGAGTCACTCTCCTGAACTAAACCGATGGGGAACTGGATAACCTTCTTCAGAAGTTGATGAGTGTTTCTGCAATTCAAATAAACAAGAGGTTTGTGGTGTGTCAAAAATGTTAACAAACACAATTTTCTTTCTCACACCTCCATTTTAGTGCCATCCCCATCATGATTCAATACCAAAAATAGGAATGAAGCCTTTGTAAGGAAATATATAATGCTGAATTACTGTGACAAATTTACTTTTGGATAATTTTTTCACCTCTTCCCCTTCCTGATTAGTCTACATTGTCTCCAGTTAAAAGAAACCACCAGTTTTAGAAACTGCTTCACTTGCCATCATTTTCTCCATGCTGTAGAATGGGATTAGAGGATAAACAAGGCTCTATGTGCCACAACCCACTTCCAGAGTTATTTTATTCTTGTCACACAGGTATCAGCTTATATATGTTTAGTAGCCCCTTATGAAAGAGGAGAAAAGGAGAAGTTTTGATGATTTAGAACAGAATAAAAAGAGATGAACTATTAATGTCTGTACTGCAGCAATTTAAATGTATCCAGCATCTATTTGGGCATAAATTGTTGTTAATAAATAGAATTTCACTATATCAGAGCACTAATAATTGCCAACTAATAGTGGCCTCGGAATTTTTATTAGTTAAGTTTAGTTCACATATTTATGAGTTAGAGAACTAGTAATCAACATTTAATGTCAAAATGTTTGCCACCTAGCAAAGGTGCTGGAGATACTTCCTTATCATTTTAGATTAATTTGTTTGTGCATACAAATAAAGCATTCATTATTTAGATTGACCTCCACCCAGATAAACTGGAAAGGGCATTAAGAAAGTAGAATAGTTAAGGCTGTTGATTGCTTTACTGTATTAAAACTCGCTTTTTGGCGTTAATCAGAAAGCACTATATGATCCATTAGCTGTGAAAGGCTTTAAATATTTGATTTGCAGCATGGGGGATTAACACAGAATCTCATTAACTAGAAAAGTTTGCTATAGTTTTCATTTAAGTAGAATTTAAGCTTTGGAAACTGCTTGATAGGAGGAAAATCCTCACTCTGTCTCAATGGCAAGTCATTACTGGTGGTATTACAGAACTGCCAACATATTATAAATACATCAGTTCTCTTTAATTAGACCTAAGAATGAGAATGTCTTTAAATGTTAGTGTTCCCATGACCAACTGAAAATACAAGGCATATCTAGGTATATTTGGGCGTTACTGCTATAATGTATGAAGAAGAGTTGTTGATGGAAAAATGTAAAAGCTTGAAAAATCTGTCTTCACAAAATTGCCTTCAGTTATTACAGTAGAAGAGCAACATTGAAGCACATTCTAGTATCTTTATATATAAACAATAAGGACACTGTGGTTCTTTAGTGGATTGCCAAGTGTTCTTCAGTGTGAAGGTCAGTAATAAAGAATAATATGCTCTCTAACATTGCATCAATGAAAGCCATTACATGTGTGGCCAAGAAACATCAGGGTGTGGTCAAGATGGTAAAAGTCATTAATGAGGAAAGACATACATGTCAGAAGAGACTGCAGTGGTTTGCTGTTGCTTGACTTTCCTGGAAAAGGTAAGATTCCACTCCTCATCCTCCCCCTTTTTCACTGTAAACTAATTTGTATCCAACCAAGTAAGCTAAGGACAAAGAAAATGGGAGAAAGAAAGAGATACTGGGACATTTTAAAAGTAACTGAAAAAGCAGGAGGACAGAGACTGTTCAGAACTGTTGGTAGGTATGGACTAAGATTCCCATAACTATTCATCTTACTGAATAGGGGAGGGCTGTCCTGAAAATCTAAGACAAATATAGCTTGGGAGTTACAGATTTTTTGCAAAACTGCATTTACCTCCATAACAAGAGATGGTCAGCACTGTCCATTTGAACAAAATGATCAGCTATCGCCTTTTGGCACAAGGTATGGTAGATAACGTGGAAGATTTCTATATTAGAAAAGGTTTTAAAGGGTAGTCTAGGAAGAGAACCATAATGATGGACCCATATAGGCCACATCTTCTGACATTTACAAAGGTTTGGGTGGAGTATAGCCAGGGATTTGTTCTTCACCATACAAAGACCTATTAGTTCACACATTGAGTTAGCCACCTTTTTGGTGCTTGATGAGTTCATAAACTGATTGTGGTGCCAAAGGCTGACAGGTCTGGCAAAATATTGGAATTTGGGGATATATGCAAATGGACAGGCATCAAATTATTCTAAGATGGGCCAGCACAGCAATGGGTATTGGCTGCAGCTCCAGACTCACAGTGATCAATTCATTTGTCCAGCTAAGGAATTGAATCAATATGTACAGGCAAGATGGGGGACACCCTGGCCCATTATTTTGTCATGTGGGCCACTCACTATCTACAATATACCAGTTCACTCCCAAATTGGAGCTGCTTCAACTGTCAATGGGAAGATGCAAAATGTCTTGATAAAGGGACTGAGTCAGTTTTTGCCACACCTGGAAATTGTTTCCTAGAGGCTTAAGCTCTACCAAGCAGATGGCATACACTTGTCTGAATCAGGGAATACATTTTTCTGAAACTGCCTCTTTAGGTCTTTTAATTCCTGTGATTTGTGGGGGGAAATCTCTGGTGTGCCTTCCAGTTGCAGCCTGGCTAGAGAGCAGCCCAGCATTTGGGTTCTTCCTGGAGCTCCGATGTTTTGCACAGGGGAAGCTTCACAGGAGTCTCTGGGGAGTCCACCTGACTCAGTTGCTCCCACACTAGGTTGTTCTCCCCTATGCAGCTCTCAAGAGGGAGCCAATAAATAGAATAGGATTAAATAACATGGTCTATTTTAGAACCCATCTCTTGATGTCTGGTCTCATTATTTTCCTGGTTGGTTAGTAAACATTTTTTTTTTTGCTTAATTTTTCCAAAGTGTGATTTAAGAAGTTAAAGAGGTTTTTTTAATAAAAAAATATTGTATTAGTGTTTGTTTTTCTTAGTATCCTTTATCTAGCACAGTAGAAAATCATGCCCTTTTTAAAAACCACCAGCATGTCCCCCACTGTAATAGACTTAATGGTAGTTAATCAGTATAATGGAAACTGCAGCTGTAAGACCTCTTAATCAGTACAGGTTTACTTTTTTATGTGTGCGAAGAATAAGATACATTTTTCCTGCTGTTGATTTTTACCCATAAATATGCTTTTAGGCTTAATGAAAAAATTGGTTTATTTCAAGCTGTCTACTAAGCACCAAGCAGAATTTCTCTCAGGGAAAAAATATTTCCGAGATTCTTAGCTGGCTGTAGGACTCTACATATGATGATCTACCAAGTGATTCATAAAAATAAATTAATAAATACATACATACATAAATAAATAAATATTTTTAAAAATCACTCTGATTATATACCGGGAATAATTCCACAATTACTATTCATATGTGAATAGCAAACTATGATATTTGAAAATAAAAATAGGAACATGTAAAATCAATCCTTTTATTTCCACCTCCTCATACTGGCCTTGGGTACCTATGTATATTGATGATACTGTATATCCAAATAGTTATTGTTCCTGTACAGTTTGACACACACAGTAAGCAGATAACACCCTCATAACTGACTGACTGAATGCAAGTAACCATATCTTAGTCTCATGTATGAGAAGCACATTTATAATAGCATAATAATAATAATAATAATAATAATAACAACCTTGCACCATCCCCAAGACATATACTCACAAATGAGAATATTTAGTATTCACATGAGGGCCACAAACTGTAGATATTCACAGGATTTCTAAACTGGGCCCATAAAGTTTTGTGTCCTCTTCCTCCACTGCTCTTTCTTGGCTTGTTTGTTTGTTTGGTCACAACTTGTTCCTTGAACTCTCTCAGCTCTACAGTTCACTTCTTTTTTGACCTGTCTACCTACTCTGATGCCTTTCTTCTGTTTCTCTCTTACTAACCAGGGAATCAGAATAGGCTCAGAGGCAAGTCAGGAAAGAAGAGGACTGTAGACTCATAGCCCAGGAATCTATTTTTTGGAGGTTCCTTACTAGAGGGTGAAAGGGGATTGATCGTGATTTTTTTCTGCATGCCTTGGACCTTCTATCATGCAGGACTTCACTAATTTACTAATTCCTGGCATCTAATTCATCAATGCCTGTGCTGTCTTGTTCCTCTTTCTCCAAAAGCTGCACAAATAGCAATGGCTGGAGACGTACAACTGTGCAATTTTTTAATTAAAGTTTTCAGTTCCCAGTAGAACTGTGTAGTTTTTTTAAAAAAAAAAACGCAGTTTTTAAACATTGTAGTGAATTTTCTGTCTTTTGCAAGAAAAAAATCCAACTGTTTTGACACTACAGGAAGTGGGAAAGTTGAGAATTTCCATCTATAGTTTGCATAAAGGCAATCTAAATGAAGTGGATTTTATCTTCTTTTCTTCTACAATTACCACAGTTTCAAGGTCTGGGCAGGCCTGAACTCTTACCCCCAGATTCTCACTTGGAGTGGCCTTACTTATTGGTGTCTGGTGGCATGGCAAATTTGCTGTTAATTTTAGGGCTTTGCAAATCTGTTGTAAATTTGCACTTTGAGGGAGCTATCCAAGATACAGAATTCATTTTGAAGATAAAACCTGGAGGAGATTCACTGCCCCATTTTGCATGTAAGCCACCAGCCTCAGTTTGGTCAACCTCTCATCCATTAAGCTCACACAACAGTCTTGTAGTTTTGGAAGTTACATCCAATAAAATATATTGATATTCCTTTCATGTTTATGTCAGCAAAAGTTTGCCAGCCTTTAAGGTTACAGCAACATGCTGCATTATTATTGCTGTAACAGAATAAAGCAACTGAGAAAATGAGACTTTGATATTCATACTTGAATTTGGACTTACATATCAATGAAATTTGAGCTTCACTTCATTGAAATCTTCAACATGAATAATCTTACGGCTCTGACTTATTACAAGAATTTGGATTTCACTTCTTTATTCTTTAGTGTTCAGGAAATTAACTTTCAAGTAAGGCTGTAGCCTCATGCACAACTCCAAAAGTCAGTGGGACTTACCTCTGAGTAACTACCCACAGGATTATCCCTCAAGCCTACTTAGGTATACAGTCAATATCTTCAGGCTTCCTGTTTTGAGGTATATAACAGCATCCTTAATGCAAGGTTTTCTTGCCTTTGGACCTTTGGGCAAACTGAGGCTCCTGTGTGGCACATTCTCATTATATAAGCAATCAATAATGTACACATAACTTGGCTTTGAAGAGGATATTTTAATTAGCCTAAAATTCTGTTTGCTTATATCTCAGTAATATTAATATGCCTCAAAAGTGTAGTTGATTATCATAAAATGGGTTTATTGAAAGCCTAGTTTCTCCTCCTTTCAACTTTGATTTTTGGATTTTTAATAGATCCTTAAACATCTTCACTGAAAAATTATAATCTGTTAGAATGAATCTGTTAGTGGTAGCAATTTTAGGATGCCTATGCCCAGTAGTTGCTAGTTTACATGTCTCTGTGAGGGTTTAGACATATTAATACAATTTCCTGTTTATTTAGACTCAGCCATTTCCTCTGTCTTCCTGTGTCAGTTAGTCTGCATTTGTTCATCCTCTGTTTTTTGGTCTGCAGTTTTTACTATCCATCTTCCATAGGTGAAGAAGATGTTACAGAGCTTCTCACCATGGGATGTTATTACATTTTTAGTATTTAGAAATAATCCATGTTTTTTTTTTAATGAAGACTCAGGCCCCAAACAAACAGGCCAAATAGAGTAGCTTCTGGCCATTTGGGGGAGATGGTGTTTAGATAGCGCCTGCCCCCAAAGCAACTAGAAGCATCACCAAGGCCGCCTAAAGTAGCCCAAAGCCACTACCAAAAGGAGTGGATTAAATCTGCTCCTGCCAGTGGGCCATTTGGGACCATGGTGGTGGCCTGCACCAGGAGTGGGATGTCCAGTTACCACAGTCCCAGAGCGATTGTGACTGGAGAGTACTCTTTCTGGGCCATCTGCTTCAGTCTTCAGCCTACTTTATTACTCTGCTAGAATCAATATGGGGGTAATAGTGAGGTGAAACTGCTTGTTGTTCATCTTCTGCTCACAGATTTGTCAGGACCATGTGGCACACTTGGCCTGGAAATGATATGGATGTGGCCACTAGGTGGAACTGGAACAGAGGTAATCACAGTTCAAGTGGCAGGTGTGCAAGAGTCAGCATTTGGGAGCTGTACATCATGGGACGTCTGATGCAACATGCACAGCAGGTGAAGTCAGTCAAGGAGTTCATCATGGGAAATGGTATGATGCAACCTGCCCTGGGGATGAAACCAGCAAGTTTTGTTGGCAGGGTTTGTTCAAATGAAGTTTTCAATTATCTTCCTCTGTGGCTCAGAGAGTGTTACTTGCCCAAGATCACTCAGTGGGTTTCCACAACTGGGTAGGGATTCAAACCCAGAGTATCATGGAATCCTAGTTCAACAATCAAACCATTATAATGTGCCTATTCTTCTGAAAAATTAACCTGTGGAAGAGAATTCAAAGCTGCATTTTGAATGAAGTGTGATTGTGGTATCAACTCTGCTAATGAAACAACAAGCTATCCCTTTGACATGTTAATACTCTTACTCCTATATACATCCATAGGGACATAGACGCACATGCACACATACCTAATTACAAATGGCTTAACAAATATCAAAATGGAGCAAGCATGAGAGTAGAATGAGAGATGCAAAGTGTTCTGCAGCAACTCATGTTCCATGTCATATCTACTTCTGTTCTATAAAAATAAGGCTTACAGAGGCAAAACTTCAAGTACTTAACTGATTGTAGAGTATAGAAATGTTCAGCGTTTTCTTTGGTGGCTGCCTTTATCAGTTGAGATTTCCTGAGCTTTTAAAACTCTAGTCAACTTTCCAGACCTTTCCTATAACTAAAATTATTTTAATTGAATCAGGAGACTAATAATGAAACAAAATAGAGTTAGCAGTGTCCTTGTTAAATGCGTTAGACAGTACACTTCCTTCTAATTGCTTCCTCCTTAGCTACAAGAAAAAATGGAAATGGGCAAGGCCTAATGATTTTAAAATGTGAACAGAAACACTGTGTAATTAGCAGCTTTCTATACTGAAGCTCAATAAAACTGCAACACATGAATTCATACTTTGAACAAATATTTAGGGTGGAGAAGGCATAGTTTAAGGTACTGTGAGCATGAAAGAAATGGTTCAATAGCATTTCCAACATATGTAGGTATATTCCCTAGTAAGCCTTGCTGGGTTCAGTGGAATATAATGTCAAATAGGTGTGCTAATAATTTCTTATTAGAACAATGGTCAAACTAGAAAGACTGAACTTGTCAGGCTATTAGCCCTGTTCAGATTAATATATGGAGGGGAAGCAAGATTGCCCCAGTTGGTCTATCTCAACCTCCTTTTGTTCTGAAGAGTGTCTTGGTCATACACACTTTGATACACATAGGCTTTCGTTAAATTAACACATAAATATTTCCATTCCACTGCCTGTGTGGAATCCTAACAAAGAGCTCATACAGATAGGCCAAAATAAAGCTGCTTCAGGTCACTAAGGTATGCTTTTTAAATGATGAATGTGTCCTAAGAGTCCAGAAGCCACACCAAAGCCATGATCGAGTCTTTAGGACTGGAGCATGGCTCTGGCACGGCTTCTGGAATCTTAGAATGCATGCATCATTTAAACAGCATACCTCCAAAATGACCTGAAGCAGATTTATTTTGGCCTGTCTGTATGGGGCCAAAGGCTCCTCACTGAGGTTTTAAACAGAAAATCTTCAAGGAGCTGACTTGAAGCCTTGCTATCTGAGCCACCACAACCCCTGGCATGGTGAAGGATGGGGTCTGTAAACAGAGAAACTTGCCATCAACCTAGTATGTCATGCAGCCCAGTTCTGTGATCATAATAAACACTGAAGACTTAGAGGCTGAAAAGGGGTATTGTAACAGGATAAAAGTGTTTTTGGCCAGAACTTATCAGACAATGTTGTGTCCATCCCACTGCTGTCCTGTTACTGTGTTGCATCTTTTCATTGATGGGCAAAACCTGTGAATCGGCTCTCAATATCACTAATACAGCACAACTATGGAAGTGCAAAAAACTTCTGAACTTCCATTACAGTATTTCAAGAGTCATATGGCAGGATGAGCCTGATTCTTATTCTACCCCCCCCCCCACCCTCCACTGTTTCAAAACAAGCTAACTCAGTGCCTGTTGTTGGTTTTTTAAAATAATCTTGGCTTTTGTTTGCATACTTAAGACTGCTTTTAAAGAATAGGAGATTGTGGGGAGAAGCAGTGCAGAAAAAACAGGGTTGTGATGTGGAGGAGCCTGAAGCTGAAAGATCATGGGGGAAAACCATGGATCTAGAGTACAGTCCAAACTGTAGAGAAATCACAAATAAAGTTTTGTGTCCATTTTGGTATGCTTTAATAATATGGATATCATTAACTCTCCCCCCCCCCCTTTTCTCCAGCAGCAAGTGGAGATGTCAAAGCACTTATTTACCTAAGGGCTAGAAATTCGAGGCAATTAAACTGCTTAAGGTCACATAAGTTGCAGAGGTTGTCAGGAAGTGAAATATCTGGTATTGCTACTTTTTGTGGTTATTTAGGCTAAAATACATAGTTGCCTTAATTAGTTTTTTTCCTCTTTCACCCCCATCATGTACTTGCAGGCTGCTTTGCAATACTGCATGTTCCTTTATATTTTGGATTATGCATCCAACTATGCTTATTAAGCTTTCATAGCAAATGCCCATTATTGGGAAGAATAGATGAGAAGTATCTTCTGGAAAATCATGTTTTCTTCCTTTTCAGTATGTTTTATAATCTTCTATAGCTGCCGGAGTGCTGTATAAAACTAGAACACAGTTTAACCAAGATGTCTTCATTGGAAGTATAACCTGCCCTAATGATACCAAGTAATTCAGTTTGAATATGAAGTAACATTTGAATGAACAGCAAGTTTCCTCACTAGTCACACTGCACTAGGAATCTCTGATGGCCCAATCACACCTCTCTAGTCCAAGTTCCTAAAATGGCAAAGCACCTGTGATTTTGTGTATGTTTGTGGCCACATTCAGTTTGCTTTTTTTTCTTTCCGGGGAGTTGACAGCATTGATCTTAGCCTCAGGTGGTAGCTGCTGCTGTTAAACCATAAACTAAAGTATGTACACATAGCCTGCTATGTTAAATTAGTCTGGGAGTTGTCAACAATTGCCCTTGAGAGCATATTCAAGTTCACTTAACTTGTTTTAAAACATTTCAGATAAACATCACAAAAATAAAGCCCATGCATAGTGTAGTGGATATCTGGACTGGAAAATCCAAAATCAAATTTCAGTTTACCGTGATGTTTACTGGTAGACTTCAGACAAGCCTCATCTATACCAGTGGGTTATTGCATAGTAGAACTGGCCCAAGACATTTTGCTGATCTCTTTCACTCCTATTCCATCCACAAAAGATGGCTCGACTGACTCATGAACTTTCCTTCAGCACTTGATAATATCCTGACACTACCTGAAGGCAAACTGTAAATAAAAGAGTATAGAGAAACCCATGGTATGCAACACTTTCCTCCAAACCCTTTCTGCCAACTTTCATCAGAAACAACCTTACTTTGTCTAATGCAGCGTTTCTCAAATAGTGGGGCGGGCCCCCCAGGGGGGGCGCGAAGCTCCGTAAAGGGGGGCGCAAGGCTCTGTTATGCAGAGGTGTACTTATAACAAATTTATAGGGATATGATACTAGTGGGGGATGGGCGGGGGGGGGGGGCGCGAATGGTTGTTCTGGGGGGGGGGGGGGGCATGACAGAAAATAATTGAGAAGCACTAGTCTAATGGTAGGCGACTACTATGGCAACAACAACCAGATAGACTGTCTAACTATTGTGACTATGAATTTGGGGTTGAAATGGTTTGTAGAAATACCTGAAGGTGACAGTTGAGTGTACTGATTAGCATTGATTCTCCCAGTTTCATTTCAACCAGTCTTTCAATACAATAATTTAACAAATATTCTCCACATTCTTTTAATAAAAAAAAAAAATCTATAATGCAGTCTTTTTCATATCTTGTGTCAGTAATTTTTCAAATAAATTCCCATCATGTAATATATAGGGTTTTTTTAACCTATAACATTTCTACAAGATCTTACTAAAGGAAAAAAGCAACTCTACTTTCTTGTTCATTATTAAATTTTATACCAAAATTTTTATCACCATGTCATTCCATTATTTTCTTATCTACATGTGTCAGTAGTCCATGAACATTTTTTCAATATTAAGGATTTTCTTTAATATTAAGGATGTTTCCCACCACCCTTGAACTTTGACTTTTTTCCAAATCCAGACTTTGGTTCATAATACAATCACAGAATTGTAGGGTTGGAAAATATCCCAAAGGACATCTAGAAAATAGCATTTTCTTCATCCTTCCTTCCTTCCTTCCTTCCTTCCTTCCTTCCTTCTGCTTTTACCAGGACTGTCATTGCAATTTATAAGCAATATAATAAAATAAAATTAAATTAAAATATGTTAACAGTATGGCTGTCAATTTTCAATATTTCCCATTCCATTGGGTGTCAGGAAATATCCATCTATTCTTCTTCTCATGCTGTTGCAAAGTATATTTTCCCCCTGAAATGACAGGAAGTTGTGCAGCATTCTTTCGAAATTGTGCAGCTTTCAGTGTGAAGTCAAAGGCTTTCATGGCCGGCATCCATAGTTTTTTATGGGTTTTTCGGGCTATGTGGCCATGTTCTAGGAAAGTTTATTCCTAACGTTTCACCAGCATATGGTATCTTCAGAGAATGCTGGCACAGAAGAGAGCTGGATGTGTGTGTGTATATGTGTGTGTGTGTGTGTGTGTGTGTGTGTCAGAAATAATGATAGCACACAGCAATTTCATCTGGAAACCATTTATCATATTAATCCAGAAATGGCCTCTCATTGGTACATTGCAATTTGCCTCTTCCTTCTAATCCTTTGATTTCTCACTGAATATCCTTCTATTGCTTTCTTGCATTGTCTTCTTTGCACTTTCCTACTTGCACAGTTGTTGTAAATTGTGGAAAATGTTGTTGGTTTAGAGAGAGTGTGCAGGTTTTGTGTGGGTCAACTTACACCCCACTTTTGCAAAAGTTCAAAATCCATAACAGTTTACACATAAAGAAACAAACAAATTATCTTTTAACATGCCAAGATTTTTTTAGAAGTTTCCAAGATGTTTCTTGTTCCCTAACATTGGCTTAAATGAGTATTTGATTAATTACTACTAATACAGAATTAATGTAGGCAATATCTAGTGGAAGAGCAATAATTTAGCTGCATAATGCATTGTACTGATAATGCAACATTCATATACAATTCAGAAACAGCAAAGTTGCAGTAATTCTGTCAAATAACTGATCTCAGGAGAAAGCTGCTGGAAAAAAGTTATTAGTTTGTAAGGGGAAATTACCCTTTTTGACTGGAATACTTAAAACTTTTTTTTTTTTTTAAATTGCACCTTGCACATTGAATTTTATTTTCCATTATGATTGGTTCCCATGCAGGCAGGTTAATTTATGGAATAATTGGAGATGGACAATCCTCAATAAATAAATGCCACTTAGCCACCTGGTCTTCCTTCTGAAAATAATCTCTCAGGCTCTTGGATCTATTAGAAGCACTTTGATTTTGACTAATTTTCATTGCAATATACTGTGTCAGTATATTGAAGAACCTGTCCTGTGTTTAAGTTAATGTGAGCACATAAGAATGTGCAATATTTTTATTTTAATCATGTCTGCTTGCCAGTCATGAACCTCTACACACTTATCTTTCTCTGTACTGTATTGTTCAATTTCTTTATATACTATTTAATGACTTACAGAGATTCTTCCCCATTGAATTACATCTTATCCATCTTCCTCATTTGTCCAGCTATCCGATTTCTAGATGAAGCTTAACCAGTTCTTTATTACTTATGTGACTCTGACTGTTTGTGTGAAGGTCCTAACAACCAAGATGGCATCAACTGAAGATGTGAATTCTATGTGTTCACATGAGTAGGTGAGTACAAACATATACAGACTTAGCATATGGGTCTCCTAACATTCATATACCATGATCACATCTCATTTATACAACTGAACAAATCACAGAAGTTTCTAGTTGAATTGTAAAATTGCATGGTTTTCACTCCTGAAATTGCACAATGGCCCACAGTGGAATTTTTCTACTATAGGGCTGTACAACCAGATCAGGGCCACAGCAACTGCACACTGTGGGCCCTGATCTGGCCTTTGCAGGGCACAAAAAAAGAGCTGCAAAAAGTGGCTCTTTTTTGTGCCCTGCAAAGGTATGATAGCCGTGGCACTGTGGTTTAAGGCACTCCTTTGGCGCTGTGCCGTGTGGACGCAGCACCAAAGGAGTGCCGTAACGCTGCACACCATGTGGACCAACATGTGGCTTCATGCCTCCCTGGGGGCGGAGTTGGGGCATGCATCATACGGACGCCATGCCCTGACTTCGCCCCTAGGCTTGCCTTTAAGGCTGGTCTGCACAGGACCTATGTCCCCAAATACCCCTCCTCTGTTTGTTTTATTTTTTTATTTCAATTCACTCTGCTCATTTTCTTTTACATAATCAAAGTTCAAAGGAATCCTTCAAAGTATTTTGACTAATTGACAATCTTTGGATTGGCCCAATTCCTCATAAAGGCATTATGCTCTGAATGTTTTATCCTTTGGATCAACACAGAGATTTTATAGATAATCAGTTTTTTAAGATGTATTTTTCTACCCTTTAATGAAATGCAATTATCTCACCAGAGGCATTTTTACTGACAAGTTCACACTTGACCTAGCAAAAGCAGGTTGTCTGTCTTACGTGTTCTGCCCTACAGTAGAATCCCTGCAATTTTAATGAGTGATACTTTACCGGCAGGAAGACTCAACTGGACTATGTACACTTCATATGCATACTGGACTATGGTGAACGTAGACCTGAATTAAAAGTACATATCCATGTATACCTTTTCCCAATATGATCAGGAAGATTATCTGTACGCATAACAAAATAATTTATATATAGAAATTTATTTTTTAAGAGGTGGTCCCATATCTGCAAAGTTAATATTACACTCTATTAATACAGTGATAAAACAAGATCTGTAATCCTATTCATTCATTCATTCATTCATTCATTCCATTCCATTCCATTCCATTCCATTCATATGACAACTTTCTCCCAAGGTGGAACCCAAGGTAGCTCACAAAAAGAATCAATTAAGATTTAGCAAAAAAAAAAAAAAAAAATTAAAACAATTAAAATGGATCACATTGATAGTGTATGCAATCATTTAAAAGGCATACAAAAGTTAAAATTAAAGCTGAATAAGAAGCCTCCCTGACAGCAGTTACACATTAAAAGTCTACTTAGATTTTTGACTGCCAGGGAAAAAAGATCAGAGAGGGGGCCAGCCTAGTCTCCCATGAAAGGGAATTTCACAGACTGGAAGCAGCAAATGAAACAGCTCTCCTTATGTGCTGATGGCAGATTATTGTTTTCTACTTATAGAGAAGCTCTGTCCAGATTACCCCCAGTTAACTTTCCCTTTGGAGCATAACTGTAGGGTGGGTTAAATTGCCACAATGGGTTAAATTGTAGCCCCAATTCTCTGTCTAACCTTTCATACCTTTTCCAAGCAGGAGGAAATAGAACTATCTTAGGTGAAGGAAGAATAAGATAGCCATCTAGAGTAGAGGGTTCTTATTTCCACATAGAACAAGGCTGTCTCTACACGAAACAGCATAGAAAGGGAAAAGTAGCTGATGGCCATCATTGTCAAACAGATCAAAGGACAATGAAAGACTGTAAAATAATATAGATAGAGATGTGCATGCTTGAAAATATGAGTTTGTGTAAAATATGTGTTTCTGTAAGCTGTGAGTGAGAAATTTTGATATTGCTTGTTATGGGTTTCTGTTAAGATTTTATGTAGTGATTTTAAAAAGCTTAATTTTTTTTTTTAAAGGCCAGATTGGGGCTGTGACATGAGGTTGCTGCAGGCCCAATCCAGCTAGGAAAGGGATGGCTGGAGGATGCTCCTTAGGGGGCCATCTGTTGAGTCCCTAATATCTCTGGCAATGCCACAGCCAAAATATTTCAATGGCAAAAGGAATCTGGCATGTCATTTAAAAATTGTCTTAATGCCAATCCTTTCACCAGGATTAAAAAACCAAGTCCTTAACTTTTAAAATATAGGGGAAATTTCAGTTGTGTGAACACTGAACAACACTTTCTATGACAATGTTTAACCTTTAGTAAGAGATGGAAGTGACTGTACTCTTACCACTTCATTAGGCTCACGACTCCACTCTTTGATTGACCTTGCTGCCAGAGATCTCTCTTAATGACAGAACTAAATGGAGTCTTTTTTGTATTGGCCCCATTACTCTTGAAGATTAGTTGAAATCCTCTTATCTTCCTTTGTGTACCTGATTTTAAGCTCATTTGTATTTCAAATGCTCCTTTTTGAACTTATGTGAGCTGCTGCTCTACATTTCTTTGTGGAGAACTGGGAGCATATTCCTTACAGCTATGTTATTCAAAAAAATAAACAAATTCACTAGGGCTTTACTTTATTATTTTCATTCATTTATTTTTCAGTTTTGTTTCCAGTTGGCAGGGTAACACATAAATGTCTTCAAGTATGCACTGAACATAACTTTGAGTAGACACTTGATGGAAGAAAGCAAGGAAATGTGGCCTTCCATTTGTTGCTGGAATGCAATTCCCACCAGCCCTTCCAGTTTATGGTGTAGGCAGTGTATTCCC
>NC_056526.1:112411321-112419799 GCF_019175285.1 Sceloporus undulatus
TTTTCCTTTGCTAGGCGACATAGCCAAGCAGAATAAATTGACAAGGTATGCAAAATGTAAGTGAACCAGCTAATTAATAACCACAATAAAACACTAAGGATGACAATGCTAAGAGTAAAATCACCACAATTAAGCCAATAAATTATCTTGAAATGTCTATGAAATACTGGGAATAACCCAGAAAGCATTGTGTGGTGGCAACACCCAACAAAAGTCACATAGTGATTTGAAAATGAACAGACTAGCACAGATTGTCATTGATACTGTGACAGCTGCCCCAGGCAGGCAAATAAAAAGCCAAAAACACTTGTATTTATTGGCAGACTCCCATGCACGAACTGTCTGGCCCAGCCCAGCTTAACATGACAATTAGCTCTAAAACCAGTGGTGTCAGCTTGCTATTGCAGAGCTTGATCCTTCTTATGTTCTATAAGACCCTCTACAAGGCCACAAGCCTATACTAAATAAGGCTGCAAGTGCAGGAATATAAAATAGACACTGGGCCTATGAACAAAATGGTTCAGGTGCAGCAATATAAGATGACTGCTGGGCCTAAAATGGCTGCCAGGCCTGTAATAAAAAGGGGCCTAAAAGAAGGGAGGGAGAGGCCAATAACAAGTGGGGTAAAACAAGGAAAAAAGGGGGAGCGCAAAAACCTCCACACCAGAAGTTGTTGAATGAGGTGAAAAACAAAGTAAAGGAAAGGAGATATATACGAGATATAAAGAAAGCCCTGGTCCTAAACAATGCTGGAAAAACCCCTCCCTCACTGATAAACCTGGAAAATATTAGAGACGGCTAAAGGGACAGGTAAGTAAGCCAAAACCCAATTTCCTCCCCCCCCCCTTAAAGTTGGGAAAGATGAAAAATAGAACACTTTGCCCAGCCTAATAACTGCAGTCTCCTCTTCTCAAATGCAAAATTGAAGTGAAGAAGCTGGGGGCAGCAGACCATAAATTGGCTCCGGCCACACACCCCAAACCCTCCAGCCTTGGCATAACTGCCAAGGCATCTTTTAAATTTTGCCTTACTGTGGATGTGGGCAAACCGTGCATCCCATCCCAATCCTTTGTCTGAGAGTAAGATGCAAATTATCAGAATAAAGCCAAGATGCAGCTATTTATTCCTAAATAGATTCACCATCTGTGAAAAAAGTCTTCCTTGAAGGCCAAAAAACCAGAGGTAAAATAATATTTATAGCCCAGGAATTATCTTTGTTTTTTTGTGTTTTAAAGGGAGCCCCCTAAAGTGTATGCAACAATTCTGGGATTTGTTTGTCAGTTTAGTTATGGCCACTGTCATAATCCATAAGGATTTTTCATAGCTCCTTCCTGAGGAGCTTCAGATCAAGTTTTGTAAGCCTGTAACCCAATGTAATTGATGCCAGACTTCTCAGTCACTGACATCCATATTTCATGCGATTGATTTTGCTTAGGAAATATCCTATGGTGTGATATTACTTTAATCTCTAATGCAAACACTGTTTCTGTTACAATTTGGGAAGCAGAAATTTCTCTTTACTGTAAAGCTGGGGGGAAATGACCCTTAGTCACTAGGGGGATCAAAAGGATACAAAACATAATGCAAGACAAATGAATTCAGTGTTAGGTACCAGGAAAACATGTTCTTTGGAAACTACCATTTTATCAGATGATGTCAAAAAGGTACCACACAATTTATAATTGTCTTGAAACAGTTACTTTGCATGAAGCCTTCACAGTTGTTAAGGCTGGATAGAATATTTGCATAGAGTGGACAAATGTTATTGTACCTCTTCCCATTTATGTTGACAGAAGCCAATACATGTGGTTGGAGAAGGAATGGGAATTATGCAGTAGGAGCACTGACAGGTTGTTCTTTTGAAAGTAATGACCAGACACATTATAGTATGCCACCATTGTGTATGTTCACCCATGGACCAATGGAAGAAGGAGGGAAAGAAGAGGGGTTGTTCTGTGATGGATGGAGACTCTTCAGCCTCTAGATATTTTGGACTTAGGCTTGGTTATTGTAAGCGATGTCCCTTATCTGACGGTTTGAAAGCTTTCCTTTTTATATATATTTAACAAGATGCCCAAACATCAAGTAGTTTGGCATGCAGATCCTTCATAAAGAGAAAAGTATGTGCTGAAACAACTGTATTCTGTAGCTTACATTTCTCTGTGCCTGTAGGACAAGGTGTCCTACATGAAATGATACCCTTAGATACTAGAATTCCTTAGTTAGAATAAAGCATTTCTTTAAAGTATCTTGCCTTTCTCATCCCTTTTTCACTTGCCTTTGGCTCAGCTACTTCTCCTTAAGCTGGAAAGGGAAAGGAACTCTATAAATCACTTAGCAAAGTCCTGGTGTGTTGCTAAGGGAACTTAGTCTAATTCATCAGGTGGTGGCAGCTATTGGAAAAAGATGGTCTCAAGGGGACCCATCCAGCTCAGCAGGAGTGGAAAGGGGATCAAGGGGAACTTCCAAGAGTGCTTTCTGTGGGCAAAGGGCCATAACAGGGTAGCAGCATTTGGCTCTGATCCCACAGAAATCATAAGATATACATATTTATTTATTTATTTCACTTACATCCCACCTTTCTCCCTAAATAGGATCCAAGGCAACTAGGTTAATTGAAATCAACACTTCCATGTGGTATTTAAAGAGAACAGAAAGTTATGCCTACTTTATGAATGTCAACCTTGCATGCCTTGAATGTTGTTTGTTCCTTCTTGCTGTTTTGAAAAAAGAAATGTTATTTCAACCTCAACTCTCATAACCCCTTTCCTTTGGCTATGATGGATAGGGATGATGGCAGCTAAGTCACAAACCACTGGAAGGGCAATGTTTCCACAGCCCTGTTCTATGAACATGCCCTTCCATTCACCAGACGGTGTGGATTGTGTGGTCTGGTATGTCACTATTCTCTATTTGTCTCATTAGACTAAGAAAGATTATTGATGTCACTTGGAATAATTTAAGGGCTAATTCATCTATAATTATTAGATATTTTAAGCGCAATTAAGAAAAGGTGTTATGTTGTAACATTTACTTTATATTACAGGATAGGATGAGACACTACTAAATGGGTAATATGAGAAAACCACTAACATGTGGCAATGCTTCAGGCTTTACTTGGCATAGACACTCAATCAACAAAAGTTTATGTTGATCGATCTGTGGGGACTAATTTTAAACAGCCCAAATACATTTTATATAGTGGAGGTGTAGCAATATTGGCAGATTTATTTATTTTGGGTGCTATTTTGATTAACGAACATTAGGGAATAGAAACTGAAAAGGCAGATTTTAAAGATAGTTTGTCATTTTATCAATTAGAGGTTTCATATATTTATTTTAAATACTTTTCTTTAATAATTAAAATGGGGGAGCACAGCTAAACTTATTAAGATGCACATTATTATAACTGACTTGATGATCTCATTAAATAACTGATTGGGAGACAGATGATTAATCAGTTGAAAATTTTTCATCTAAGTTACACCTTTATAATGGCGGAGTGCTTATGTATGTAAATGGATTTTTAATTGTTCTGTATAGCTACAGGGCCTGGAACTCAAATTTGTCAGTATATAGGGAATACACTGCCTACACCATAAACTGGAAGGGCTGGTGGGAATTGAATTCCAGCAACAAATGGAAGGCCACATTTCCTTGCTTTCTTCCATCAACTGTCCACTCAAAGTTATATTCAGTGCATACTTGAAGCCATTTATGTGTTACCCTGCCAACCGGAAACAAAATAGAAAAATAAATGAATGAAAATAATAAAGCAAAGCCCCAGTGAATTTGTTTATTTTTTGGAATAACATAGTTGTAAGGAATATGCTCCCAGTTCTCCACAAAGAAATGTAGAGCAGCAGCTCACATAAGTTTAAAAAGGCCCATTTGAAATACAAATGAGCTTAAAATCAGGTACACAAAGGAAGCTAAGAGGATTTCAACTAATCTTCAGGAGTAATGGGGCCAATACAAAAAAGACTCCATTTAGTTCTGGCATTAAGAGAGATCTCTGGCAGCAAGGTCAATCAAAGAGTGGAGTCGTGAGCCTAATGAAGTGGTAAGAGTACAGTCACTTCCATCTCTTATTAAAGGTTAAACATTGTCATAGAAAGTGTTGTTCAGTGTTCACACAACTGAAATTTCCCCTATATTTTAAAAGTTAAGGACTTGGTTTTTTAATCCTGGTGAAAGGATTGGCATTAAGACAATTTTTTTAATGACATGCCAGATTCCTTTTGACATTGAAATATTTTGGCTGTGGCATTACCAGAGATATTAGGGACTCAACAGATGGCCCCCTAAGGAGCATCCTCCTGCCATCCCTTTCCTAGCCGGATTGGGCCTGCAGCAACCTCATGTCACAGCCCCAATCTGGCCTTTAAAAAAAAATTAAGCATTTTAAAATCACTACATAAAATCTTAAGAGAAACCCATAACAAGCAATATCAAAATTTCTCACTCACAGCTTACACAAACACATATTTTACACAAACTCATATTTTGAAACATGCACATCTCTATCTATATTATTTTACAGTCTTTCATTGTCCTTTGATCTGTTTGACAATGATGGCCATCAGCTACTTTTCTCTTTCTATGCTGTTTCATGTAGAGACAGCCTTGTTCTATGTGGAAATAAGAACCCTCTACTCTTGATGGCTATCTTATTCTTCCTTCACCTAAGATAGTTCTGTTTCCTCCTGCTTGGAAAAGATATGAAAGGTTAGACAGAGAATTGGGGCTACAATTTAACCCATTGTGGCAATTTAACCCACCCTACAGTTCTGCTCCAAAGGGAAAGTTAACTGGGGGTAATCTGGACAGAGCTTCTCTATAAGTAGAAAACAATAATCTGCCATCAGCACATAAGGAGATCTGTTTCATTTGCTGCTTCCAGTCTGTGAAATTCCCTTTCATGGGAGACTAGGCTGGCCCCCTCTCTGATCTCTTTTCCCTGGCAGTCAAAAATCTAAGTAGACTTTTAATGTGTAACTGCTGTCAGTGAGGCTTCTTATTCAGCTTTAATTTTAACTTTTGTATGCCTTTTAAATGATTGCATACTGTATCAATGGCGGGATATAGACCGCCAATTTGGGGCGGTCTGGCCCCGCCCCTTTCCCCGGAGTATCAGGGCTTCAGCGGCTACACCAGCAGCCACTGAGGCCCCGATCCGCCGCTTTTCGGGCTGTGGGGAAGCAGCAAAACACCACTTCCCCGCAGCCAGAAAAGGGGTGTCCCTGGGGCTTCAAGCCCCAAGGACACCCCGCGGCGGCGGGGAGCAGAGAAAGGGGCCGCTTGGCCCCTTTCTCGTTTTCACATGCCACATCCCACTGTGCCACTGTCCCCACTGGCACAGGTTGCTTCCTCTGAGGACAAATACAAGGCATCAGTGTTGTTCACATGCCTGGGCACCACATTCTGACCTCAGAGGGAGTGACTCTGCCATGGTGGGCAGCACAGCAGAACAAATTATAAACAGCCACACAGTGCCATTTGAAGGGTCCAGATCTTCTGAAAAGATCCCCTGAAAAGATCCCAACTCATTCGAAATGTGGAAATTATGTTTTCTGTCAAAAGAAGATCTGTCAAAAAAGAAGACGATCTGGGCAAATAGCAAGTAATTTTAATCTGTTGTAAGGGTGGTGTACTCCTTCCATGCTGAACTGAACATACATTGTTCAAACAGTTCACACCAGAACCCGGAATTAGACCCTGCATCATCTGGACCGTTTCCATGAGGAGGGGAGGATGTGCTATTTGGCCCATGTAGATTGAACCTAAGTCCTGAACTCTGAAAATCTTGTTAGTCTAGAATTCTTTTTATCCACCTGCTTTTTAAACTATTTTACAAAAATATTTTCAATATTCAAGCTTACTTGACAGCACATAGCAACATCTATTGCTTATGTGACGAGGCAATTTATACAACTCCTCTTTTGTTTTCCCCTCCCCAATGCCGCCTTCTATCTATGCAAAAGCTCTCCGGAACATCAGAGGCCAGCAATTTGTAGATGGAAAACAATCTTAAATCCCATGGAGAACGTATAGCGAGCGAGGAACTTATAGTAACATTTAGAAAGCCAATAGATAAATGATTTCTTATATCTGCTTTATTGTGGGAGATATAAGACACCAGTTTGTATTAGAATTCATGAAGGCTTCATTTTTTAAATATGTGTATGTCATTTCTCCATCACCTAAAACTACTGTTCTGGGTTGGGATATTCCCATATCACTTCACAGTGTTGGTGCTCAGTCATGTGAGTTTGCTATTGCAAATGATTGCATGAATAATTAAGATTAAGAAAAAGATCAGTCAATCTCTATTCAGGAAGTAGTATTTTTTTTTGTTGTTGTTGTTTTGTGTGTGTGTGGTGTGTGTGTGTTTTAAGAGATGGTCTCGGAAATGTAGGCAGGGTCTAGAAAGTGGCTACACATGAGGAGCTAATGGTAAGGAAACAAAAATTGGAAAGTCAACAGAATGCCATTTTTAAAAAAGCAGCCTGGGACGGCAGGGAATAAAAGACCAAATAAACTTTAGCTTCATCGTTTGCCAAAGTATGAGAACTTTTTGTTTAAACCTGTCAGGTTTGAAAAGCATCATTTGATTAAGGAAGCGAACTGAACCTCTAAAGAGAAAGGTTATACCTTACTAATTGTTATTTCTATTTGAGAGTTATTGCTAAGCAAAGAGGAGAGGAAAAATATTGTTGATTTCATACTGAGATTTCTTCTTCTTTTTTACCCCAGGTAGGTTTTCAACATTATTGGCTTATGTGTAGGTACATCAGTGAATGGGAGGAGGGATGACTCATTCAGGTTTGGAGTTTCTTCTTATATTCTGTCTTTTTCTTTCTCCTTTTAAAAAGGAGCTGAAGAAATGTAACCAAAAATGTGGGTGGTGTCATGTGAGAAATTAAAAACTAGTCAGAAATTACAGAATGTTTAAACTAGAGCGTGAAAAAATCTGTGTTTTTTTTAATAACACAATAACAAATTCCCCCAGCTACTGATCATGCTGGTTAGAGGTTTCCAGGATTTCACTGACCAAAAGTAAGGCCCAATTTAGATGGGCCTTTGCGGCACCCCTGTCACGTGCTAGGGTTGACCAAGGATGCACCGTTCATATTGGCCTCACCCCAAGCACATGACGGGGGTGTCAAAATGGTGGCGCCCTGTACACATGGGTGCCACCATTTTGACTGATGGCCGCTTAGTGTCTGCATGTCCGGCGCCTTTGTGTACCGCAAATGCACCATTGGTGGCTGTCACAAAGGCACCACAGAAGACTCCGCTTTTTGCGGGTTCTTTTTTTCAGCGATGAAGCCACGTGATTTGTCCGCTGTGGCTCCCTATGGAGCAAACCAGGGTGGTGGGAGACCGCCCTTTTTGGTCTGTATCCCACCTAAGTGTGTATGTAAGTTGCTCTTATTTTGGAAAGGGTCTTTTTTATTGTGGCTCCCCGTGTTGTAGAATAGTTTTCCCTCGTAGACAAACTGGCACCCGTGTGGGTAATGCAGACTCAGGTTAAACGTAGACTTTTATCAAGCCTTTGTAACCTAGGAGATTATTATACAGGGCCATTTACACTTTAATAACACTATTCTAACATTATTAGCAAGACGTTATAATGGTGACATTGCAACACTTACTTTTACACGTGTCGCATAATGGGGCATTAACAATTCATAAATGGTAAATAGTGCTTTTACATTCTGCACATCAAAAGAAGGGGTTGTGATCAGAGAGAAAAAAACAGGTATCTCTCACTGCTAGGAACTCTCCTATGACTCACAAGTGGGACACAGGAATGATTCTGCCAAATGGGACTGGGGGGTACAATTTGTTTCCTCAAAGGTTGTCAAGTATTTTTCAGAGATCCAGTCTGATGCCACTGTCTTATACAAAGTTTCCTCCACTTCTGCAGACTCTTTTCTTGGTCAGACTGGCTTCCGGCCCCCTTGTTTCAATGAAGACAGATCTTTGTCAAAGAAGCTATCAATAGTAATGCCAGTAAATAGAAGTACTGCAGTAGTTATGGGCCAGCTTCTGTGGTGAAGCTGCTTTTAATATACCACCTGTACTACTGCCCCCTCTATGCAGCTTTTCTAGGATGAGTAATAGAAGATGTTACCCTAAGATGTGAAAGAAAACCTCTTTTTTAATCACACTGCACCTGCTGCAAAATTAAATTAAGTAGTTTGACACTGTTTAATTGTTGTGGAACATCATTGGAATCCTGGAATTTGTAGTTTGCTGTGGCATTAGATCTCTCTGACAGGAATGCTAAATACCTCACAGAACTAACAAATCCCAAATTTCCTAGCACTAAAGCATCACAGTAAAGTGATGTCAAACTACATTAATTCTGCACTGTAGTGCAGCGTTGGGAACCATCTGGTAGATTGAGGAAAAACTATTAGGGATGGTTGTGAATATTGTTCAGTCCACATTTCTTGAAATGAAAAGACC